>NW_027523510.1:0-46253 GCF_052094955.1 Ictidomys tridecemlineatus | reverse complement strand
CTAGGTTAAACCGTTCGTTTGCAGTAACCGTTTTCATTTTTAAGGTTTCACTCTGTTTTCACCTACAGGGATACATGTATTTGGAACTCTAAATCAAACACGGTTTGTGCTAGCTCTTTGAAACGTGACACAATAAAGCAGTTTCAAGTTCTATCTCTATGGTTTGTTTGCTGTTGTTGTAGCCCTAAGCAGAGACTGGCGAAAATCACTTTGATGGAAAGGGGTTGCCAAGCTTCCAAAAAACTACGAGTTTCCTGAAATCTCAGCAAACAATTTTTCACCCAATCTTGATGATTCTTTCAGGTAATGATCAGTACACCAAAACCACTTGGCTCACCAAATTTCTTTCTTCTATGTTAAACCGTTCTTTTGCAGTAACCGTTTTCATTTTTAGGTTTCACTCTGTTTTCTCCTATAGGGATATATGTATTTGGAACTCTAAATCAAACATGGTTTGTGCTAGCACTTTGAAACTTGACACAATAAAGCAGTTTCAAGTTCTATCTCTATGGTTTGTTTGCTGTTGATGTAGCCCTAAGCAGAGACTGGCGAAAATCACTTTGATGGAAAGGGGTTGCCAAGCTTCCAAAATCTACGAGTTTCCTGAAATCTCAGCAAACATTTTTTCGCCCAATCTTGATGATTCTTTCAGGTAATGATCAGTACACCAAAACCACTTGGCTCACCAAATTTCGTTCTTCTAGGTTAAACCGTTCTTTTGCAGTAACCGTTTTCATTTTTAGGTTTCACTGTGTTTTCTCCTATAGGGATACATGTTTATGGAACTCTAAATCAAACACGGTTTGTGCTAGCTCTTTGAAACTTGACACAATAAAGCAGTTTCAAGTTCTATCTCTATGGTTTGTTTGCTGTTGTTGTAGCCCTAAGCAGAGACTGGCGAAAATCACTTTGATGGAAAGGGGTTGCCAAGCTTGCAAAAAACTACGAGTTGCCTGATCTTTGCAAACATTTGGTCACCCAATCTTGATGATTCTTTCAGGTAATGATCAGTACACCAAAACCACTTGGCTCACCAAATTTCTTTCTTCTAGGTTAAACCGTTCGTTTGCAGTAACCGTTTTCATTTTTAGGTTTCACTCTGTTTTCTCATATAGGGATATATGTATTTGGAACTCTAAATCAAACACGGTTTGTGCTAGCACTTTGAAACTTGACACAATAAAGCAGTTTCAAGTTCTATCTCTATGGTTTGTTTGCTGTTGATGTAGCCCTAATCAGAGACTGGCGAAAATCACTTTGATGGAAAGGGGTTGCCAAGCTTCCAAAATCTACAAGTTTCCTGAAATCTCAGCAAACATTTTTTCACCCAATCTTGATGATTCTTTCAGGTAATGATCAGTACACCAAAACCACTTGGCTCACCAAATTTCGTTCTTCTAGGTTAAACCGTTCTTTTGCAGTAACCGTTTTCATTTTTAGATTTCACTCTGTTTTCTCCTATAGGGATACATGTTTATGGAACTCTAAATCAAACACGGTTTGTGCTAGCTCTTTGAAACTTGACACAATAAAGCAGTTTCAAGTTCTATCTCTATGGTTTGTTTGCTGTTGTTGTAGCCCTAAGCAGAGACTGGCGAAAATCACTTTGATGGAAAGGGGTTGACAAGCTTCCAAAAAACTACGAGTTGCCTGAAATCTCAGCAAACATTTTTTCGCCCAATCTTGATGATTCTTTCAGGTAATGATCAGTACACCAAAACCCCTTGGCTCACCAAATTTCGTTCTTCTAGGTTAAACCGTTCGTTTGCAGTAACCGTTTTCATTTTTAGGTTTCACTCTGTTTTCTCCTTTAGGGATACATGTATTTGGAACTCTAAATGAAAGACGATTTGTACTAGCTCTTTGAAACTTGACACAATAAAGCAGTTTCAAGTTCTATCTCTATGGTTTGTTTGCTGTTGATATAGCCCTAAGCAGAGACTGGCGAAAATCACTTTGATGCAAAGGGGTTGCCAAGCTTCCAAAAAACTATGAGTTGCCTGAAATCTCAGCAAACATTTTTTCACCCAATCTTGATGATTCTTTCAGGTAATGATCAGTACACCAAAACCACTTGGCTGACCAAATTTCGTTCTTCTAGGTTAAACCGTTCGTTTGCAGTAACCGTTTTCATTTTTTGGTTTCACTCTGTTTTCTCCTAGAGGGATACATGTATTTGGAACTCTACATCAAACACGGTTTGTGCTAGCACTTGAAACTTGACACAATAAAGCAGTTTCAAGTTCTATCTCTATGGTTTTTTTGCTGTTGATGTAGCCTAAGCAGAGACTGGCGAAAATCACTTTGATGGAAAGCGGTTGCCAAGCTTCCAAAAAACTACGAGTTGCCTGAAATCTCAGCAAATATTTTTTCTCCCAATCTTGATGATTCTTTCAGGTAATGATCAGTACAGCAAATCCACTTGGCTCACCTAATTTCGTTCTTCTAGGTTAAACCGTTCGTTTGCAGTTACCGTTTTCATTTTTAGGTTTCACTCTGTTTTGTCTTATAGGGATACATGTATTTAAAACTCTAAATGAAAGACGGTTTGTGCTAGCTCTTTGAAACTTGACACAATAAAGCTGTTTCAAGTTCTATCTCTATGGTTTGTTTGCTGTTGATGTAGCCCTAAGCAGAGACTGGCGAAAATCACTTTGATGGAAAGGGGTTGCCAAGCTTCCAAAAAACTACGAGTTGAATAAAATCTCAGCAAACATTTTTTCACCCAATCTTGATGATTCTTTCAGGTAATGATCAGTACACCAAAACCACTTGGCTCACCAAATTTAGTTCTTCTAGGTTAAACCTTTCGTTTGCAGTAACCGTTTTCATTTTTAGTTTCACACTGTTTTCTCCTATAGGGATACATGTATTTGGAACTCTAAATCAAACACGGTTTGTGCTAGCTCTTTGAAACTTGACACAATAAAGCAGTTTCAAGTTCTATCTCTATGGTTTGTTTGCTGTTGATGTAGCCCTAAGCAGAGACTGGCGAAAATCACTTTGATGGAAAGGGTTGCCAAGCTTCCAAAAAACTACGAGTTGAATAAAATCTCAGCAAACATTTTTTCACCCAATCTTGATGATTCTTTCAGGTAATGATCAGTACACCAAAACCACTTGGCTCACCAAATTTAGTTCTTCTAGGTTAAACCTTTCGTTTGCAGTAACCGTTTTCATTTTTAGGTTTCACACTGTTTTCTCCTATAGGGATACATGTATTTGGAACTCTAAATGAAAGACGGTTTGTGCTAGCTCTTTGAAACTTGACACAATAAAGCAGTTTCAAGTTCTATCTCTATGGTTTGTTTGCTGTTGATGTAGCCCTAAGCAGAGACTGGCGAAAATCACTTTGATGGAAAGGGCTTGCCAAGCTTCCAAAAAACTACGAGTTGCCTGAAATCTCAGCAAACATTTTTTCGCCCAATCTTGATGATTCTTTCAGGTAATGATCAGTACATCAAGACCACTTGGCTCACCAAATTTCGTTCTTCTAGGTTAAACCGTTCGTTTGCAGTAACCGTTTTCATTTTTAGGTTTCACTCTGTTTTCTCCTATAGGGATGCATGTATTTGGAACTCTAAATGAAAAACGGTTTTTACTAGCTCTTTGAAACTTGACACAATAAAGCAGTTTCAAGTTCTATCTCTATGGTTTGTTTGCTGTTGATGTAGCCCTAAGCAGAGACTGGCGAAAATCACTTTGATGGAAAGGGGTTGCCAAGCTTCCAAAAAACTACGAGTTGCCTGAAATCTCAGCAAACATTTTTTCACCCAATCTTGATGATTCCTTCCGGTAATGATCAGTACACCAAAACCACTTGGCTCACCAAATTTCGTTCTTCTAGGTTAAACCGTTCATTTGCAGTAACCGATTTCATTTTTAGGTTCACTCTGTTTTCTCTTATAGGGATACATGTATTTAGAACTCTAAATCAAACACGGTTTGTGCTAGCTCTTTGAAACTTGACACAATAAAGCAGTTTCAAGTTCTATCTCTATGGTTTGTTTGCTGTTGATGTAGCCCTAAGCAGAGACTGGCGAAAATCACTTTGATGGAAAGGGGTTGCCAAGCTTCCAAAAAACTAAGAGTTGCCTGAAATCTCAGCAAACATTTTTTCACCCAATGTTGATGATTCTTTCAGGTAATGATCAGTACACCAAAACCACTTGGCTCACCAAATTTCGTTCTTCTAGGTTAAACCGTTCATTTGCAGTAACCGTTTGCATTTTTAGGTTTCACTCTGTTTTCTCCTATAGGGATACATGTATTTGGAACTCTAAATCAAACACGGTTTGTGCTAGCTCTTTGAAACTTGACACAATAAAGCTGTTTCAAGTTCTATCTCTATGGTTTGTTTGCTGTTGATATAGCCCTAAGCAGAGACTGGCAAAAATCACTTAATGGAAAGGGGTTTCCAAGCTTCCAAAAAACTACGAGTTGCCTGAAATCTCAGCAAACATTTTTTCACCCAATCTTGATGATTCTTTCAGGTAATGATCAGGACACCAAAACCACTTGGCTCACCAAATTTCGTTCTTCTAGGTTAAACCGTTCATTTGCAGTAACCGATTTCATTTTTAGGTTCACTCTGTTTTCTCTTATAGGGATACATGTATTTAGAACTCTAAATCAAACACGGTTTGTGCTAGCTCTTTGAAACTTGACTCAATAAAGCAGTTTCAAGTTCTATCTCTATGGTTTGTTTGCTGTTGATGTAGCCCTAAGCAGAGACTGGCGAAAATCACTTTGATGGAAAGGGGTTGCCAAGCTTCCAAAAAACTAAGAGTTGCCTGAAATCTCAGCAAACATTTTTTCACCCAATGTTGATGATTCTTTCAGGTAATGATCAGTACACCAAAACCACTTGGCTCACCAAAATTTCGTTCTTCTAGGTTAAACCGTTCATTTGCAGTAACCGTTTGCATTTTTAGGTTTCACTCTGTTTTCTCCTATAGGGATACATGTATTTGGAACTCTAAATCAAACACGGTTGTGCTAGCTCTTTGAAACTTGACACAATAAAGCTGTTTCAAGTTCTATCTCTATGGTTTGTTTGCTGTTGATATAGCCCTAAGCAGAGACTGGCAAAAATCACTTTAATGGAAAGGGGTTTCCAAGCTTCCAAAAAACTATGAGTTGCCTGAAATCTCAGCAAACATTTTTTCCCCCAATCTTGATGATTCTTTCACGTAATGATCAGTACACCAAAACCACTTGGCTCACCAAATTTCGTTCTTCTAGGTTAAACCGTTCGTTTGCAGTAACCGTTTTCATTTTTAGGTTTCACTCTGTTTTCTCCTATAGGGATACATGTATTTGGAACTCTAAATGAAAGACGGTTTGTGCTAGCTCTTTGAAACTTGAAACAATAAAGCAGTTTCAAGTTCTATCTCTATGGTTTGTTTGCTGTTGATGTAGCCCTAAGCAGAGACTGGCAAAAATCACTTTGATGGAAAGGGGTTGCCAAGCTTCCAAAAAACTACGAGTTGCCTGAAATCTCAGCAAACATTTTTTCACCCAATCTTGATGATTCTTTCAGGTAATGATCAGTACACCAAAACCACTTGGCTCAACAATTTTTTTTCTTCTAGGTTAAACCGTTCGTTTGCAGTAACCGTTTTCATTTTTAGGTTTCACTCTGTTTTCTCCTATAGGGATACATGTATTTGGAACTCTAAATCAAACAAGGTTTGTGCTAGCTCTTTGAAACCTGACACAATAAAGCAGTTTCACGTTCTCTCTTATGGTTTGTTTGCGGTTGATGTAGCCCTAAGCAGAGACTGGCGAAAATCACTTTGATGGAAAGGGGTTGCCAAGCTTCCAAAAAACTATGAGTTGCCTGAAATCTCAGCAAACATTTTTTCACCCAATCTTGATGATTCCTTCCGGTAATGATCAGTACACCAAAACCACTTGGCTCACCAAATTTCGTTCTTCTAGGTTAAACCGTTCATTTGCAGTCACCGATTTCATTTTTAGGTTCACTCTCTTTTCTTCTATAGGGATACATGTATTTGGAACTCTAAATGAAAGACGGTTTGTGCTAGCTCTTTGAAACTTGACACAATAAAGCAGTTTCAAGTTCTATCTCTATGGTTTGTTTGCTGTTGATGTAGCCCTAAGCAGAGGCTGGCGAAAATCACTTTGATGGAAAGGGCTTGCCAAGCTTCCAAAAAACTACGAGTTGCCTGAAATCTCAGCAAACATTTTTTCGCCCAATCTTGATGATTCTTTCAGGTAATGATCAGTACATCAAGACCACTTGGCTCATCAAATTTCGTTCTTCTAGGTTAAACCGTTCGTTTGCAGTAACCGTTTTCATTTTTAGGTTTCACTCTGTTTTCTCCTATAGGGACACATGTATTTGGAACTCTAAATCAAACACGGTTTGTGCTAGCAAATTGAAACTTGACACAATAAAGCAGATTCAAGTTCAATCTCTATGGTTTGTTTGCTGTTGATGTAGCCCTTAGCAGAGACTGGCAAAAATAACTTTGATGGAAAGGGGTTGCCAAGCTTCCAAAAAACTACGAGTTGCCTGAAAACTCAGCAAACATTTTTTCACCCAATTTTGATGATTCTTTCAGGTAATGATCAGTACACCAAAACCACTTGGTTCAACAAATTTTTTTCTTCTAGGTTAAACCGTTCGTTTGCAGTAACCGTTTTCATTTTTAGGTTTCACTCTGTTTTCTCCTATAGGGATACATGTATTTGGAACTCTAAATCAAACAAGGTTTGTGCTAGCTCTTTGAAACCTGACACAATAAAGCAGTTTCAAGTTCTCTCTTATGGTTTGTTTGCTGTTGATGTAGCCCTAAGCAGAGACTGGCGAAAATCACTTTGATGGAAAGGAGTTGCCAAGCTTCCAAAAAACTACGAGTTGCCTGGAATCTCAGCAAACATTTTGTCACCCAATCTTGATGATTCCTTCCGGTAATGATCAGTACACCAAAACAACTTGGCTCACCAAATTTCGTTCTTCTAGGTTAAACCGTTCGTTTGCAGTAACCGTTTTCATTTTTAGGTTTCAATCTGTTTTCTCCTATAGGGATACACGTATTTGGAACTCTAAATGAAAGACGGTTTGTGCTAGCTCTTTGAAACTTGACACAATAAACAGTTTCAAGTTCTATCTCTTGGTTTGTTTGCTGTTCATGTAGCCCTAAGCAGAGACTGGCGAAAATCACTTTGATGGAAAGGGGTTGCCAAGCTTCCAAAAAACTACGACTTGCCTGAAATCTCAGCAAACATTTTTTCACCCAATTTTGATGATTCTTTCAGGTAATGATCAGTATACCAAAACCACTTGGCTCACCAAATTTCGTTCTTCTAGGTTAAACCGTTCGTTTGCCGTAACCGTTTTCATTTTTAGGTTTCACTCTGTTTTCTCCTATAGGGATACATGTATTTGGAACTCTAAATGAAAGACGGTTTGTGCTAGCTCTTTGAAACTTGACACAATATAGCAGTTTCAAGTTCTATCTCAATGGTTTGTTTGCTGTTGTTGTAGCAATAAGCAGAGACTTGCGAAAAACACTTTGATGGAACGGGGTTGCCAAGCTTCCAAAAAACTAAGAGTTTCCTGAAATCTAAGAAAACATTTTTTCACCCAATCTTGATGATTCGTTCAGGTAATGATCAGTACACCAAAACCACTTGGCTCACCAAATTTCGTTGTTCTAGGTTAAACCGTTCTTTTGCAGTAACCGTTTTCATTTTTAGGTTTCACTCTGTTTTCTCCTATAGGGATACATGTATTTGGAACTCTAAATGGAAGACGGTTTGTGCTAGCTCTTTGAAACTTGACACAATAAACAGTTTCAAGTTCTATCTCTATGGTTTGTTTGCTGTATGTAGCCCTAAGCAGAGACTGGCGAAAATCACTTTGATGGAAAGGGGTTGCCAAGCTTGCAAAAAACTACGAGATGCCTAAAATCTCAGCAAACATTTTTTCACCCAATCTTGATGATTCTTTCAGGTAATGATCAGTACACCAAAACCACTTGGCTCACCAAATTTCGTTCTTCTAGGTTAAACCGTTCGTTTGCAGTAACCGTTTTCATTTTTAGGTTTCACTCTGTTTTCTCCTATAGGGATACATGTATTTGGAACTCTAAATGAAAGACGGTTTGTGCTAGCTCTTTGAAACTTGACACAATAAAGCAGTTTCAAGTTCTATCTCTATGGTTTGTTTGCTGTTGATGTAGCCCTAAGCAGAGACTGGCGAAAATCACTTTGATGGAAAGGGGTTGCCAAGCTTCCAGAAAACTACGAGTTGCCTGAAATATCAGCAAACATTTTTTCACCCAATCTTGATGATTCTTTCAGGTAATGATCAGTACACCAAAACCACTTGGCTCACCAAATTTCGTTCTTCTAGGTTAAACCGTTCGTTTGCAGTAACCGTTTTCATTTTTAGGTTTCAATCTGTTTTCTCTTATAGGGATACACGTATTTGGAACTCTAAATGAAAGACGGTTTGTGCTAGCTCTTTGAAACTTGACACAATAAACAGTTTCAAGTTCTATCTCTTGGTTTGTTTGCTGTTCATGTAGCCCTAAGCAGAGAGTGGCGAAAATCACTTTGATGGACAGGGGTTGCCAAGCTTCCAAAATCTACGAGTTTCTTGAAATCTCAGCAAACATTTTTTGACCCAATCTTGATGATTCTTTCAGGTAATGATCAGTACACCAAAACCACTTGGCTCACCAAATTTCGTTCTTCTAGGTTAAACCGTTCGTTTGCAGTAACCGTTTTCATTTTTAGGTTTCACTCTGTTTTCTCCTATAGGGATACATGTTTATGAAACTCTAAATCAAACACGGTTTGTGCTAGCTCTTTGAAACTTGACACAATAAAGCAGTTTCAAGTTCTATCTCTATGGTTTGTTTGCTGTTGTTGTAGCCCTAAGCAGAGACTGGCGAAAATCACTTTGATGGAAAGGGGTTGCCAAGCTTCCAAAAAACTACGAGTTGCCTGAAATCTCAGCAAACATTTTTTCACCCAATCTTGCTGATTCTTTCAGGTAATGATCAGTACACCAAAACCACTTGGCTCACCAAATTTCGTTCTTCTAGGTTAAACCGTTCGTTTGCAGTAACCGTTTTCATTTTTAGGTTTCACTCTGTTTTCTCATATAGAGATACATGTATATGGAACTCTAAATGAAAGACGGTTTGTACTAGCTCTTTGAAACTTGACACAATAAAGCAGTTTCAAGTTCTTTTTCTATGGTTTGTTTGCTGTTGATGTAGCCCAAAGCAGAGAATGGCGAAAATCACTTAGATGGAAAGGGGTTGCCAAGCTTCCAAAAAACTACGAGTTCCCTGAAATCTCAGCAAACATTTTTTCACCCAATCTTGATGATTCTTTCAGGTAATGATCAGTACACCAAAACCACTTGGCTCACCAAATTTCGTTCTTCTAGGTTAAACGGTTCGTTTGCAGTAACCGTTTTCATTTTTTGGTTTCACTCTGTTTTCTCCTATAGGGATACATGTATTTGGAACTCTACATAAAACACGGTTTGTGCTAGCTCTTGAAACTTGACACAATAAAGCAGTATCAAGTTCCATCTCTATGGTTTTTTTGCTGTTGATGTAGCCCTAAGCAGAGACTGGCGAAAATCACTTTGATGGAAAGGGGTTGCCAAGCTTCCAAAAAACTACGAGTTCCCTGAAATCTCAGCAAACATTTTTTCACCCAATCTTGATGATTCTTTCAGGTAATGATCAGTACACCAAAACCACTTGGCTCACCAAATTTCGTTCTTCTAGGTTAAACCTTCTAGGTTCGTTTGCAGTAACCGTTTTCATTTTTAGGTTTCACTCTGTTTTCTCCTATAGGGATACATGTATTTGGAACTCTAAATCAAACACGGTTTGTGCTAGCTCTTTGAAACGTGACACAATAAAGCAGTTTCAAGTTCTATCTCTATGGTTTGTTTGCTGTTGTTGTAGCCCTAAGCAGAGACTTGCGAAAATCACTTTGATGGAAAGTGGTTGCCAAGCTTCCAAAAAACTACGAGTTTCCTGAAATCTCAGCAAACATTTTTTCACCCAATCTTGATGATTCTTTCAGGTAATGATCAGTACACCAAAACCACTTGGCTCACCAAATTTAGTTCTTCTAGGTTAAACCTTTCGTTTGCAGTAACCGTTTTCATTTTTAGGTTTCACTCTGTTTTCTCCTATAGGGATACATGTATTTGGAACTCTAAATCAAACACGGTTTGTGCTAGCTCTTTGAAACTTGATACAATAAAGCAGTTTCAAGTTCTATCTCTATGGTTTGTTTGCTGTTGTTGTAGCCCTAAGCAGAGACTGGCGAAAATCACTTTGATGGAAAGGGGTTGCCAAGCTTCCAAAATCTACGAGTTTCTTGAAATCTCAGCAAACATTTTTTGACCCAATCTTGATGATTCTTTCAGGTAATGATCAGTACACCAAAACCACTTGGCTCACCAAATTTCGTTCTTCTAGGTTAAACCGTTCTTTTGCAGTAACCGTTTTCATTTTTAGGTTTCACTCTGTTTTCTCCTATAGGGATACATGTTTATGAAACTCTAAATCAAACACGGTTTGTGCTAGCTCTTTGAAACTTGACACAATAAAGCAGTTTCAAGTTCTATCTCTATGGTTTGTTTGCTGTTGTTGTAGCCCAAAGCAGAGACTGGCGAAAATCACTTTGATGGAAAGGGGTTGACAAGCTTCCAAAAAACTACGAGTTGCCTGAAATCTCAGCAAAGATTTTTTCGCCCAATCTTGATGATTCTTTCAGGTAATGATCAGTACACCAAAACCACTTGGCTCACCAAATTTCGTTCTTCTAGGTTAAACCGTTCGTTGGCAGTAACCGTTTTCATTTTTAGGTTTCACTCTGTTTTCTCCTATAGGGATACATGTATTTGGAACTCTAAATGAAAGACGATTTGTACTAGCTCTTTGAAACTTGACACAATAAAGCAGTTTCAAGTTCTATCTCTATGGTTTGTTTGCTGTTGATGTAGCCCTAAGCAGAGACTGGCGAAAATCACTTTGATGGAAAGGGGTTGCCAAGCTTCCAAAAAACTATGAGGTGCCTGAAATCTCAGCAAACATTTTTTCACCCAATCTTGATGATTCTTTCAGGTAATGATCAGTACACCAAAACCACTTGGCTCACCAAATTTCGTTCTTCTAGGCTAAACCGTTCGTTTGCAGTAACCGTTTTCATTTTTAGGTTTCACTCTGTTTTCTCCTATAGGGATACATGTATTTGGAACTCTAAATGAAAGACGGTTTGTGCTAGCTCTTTGAAACTTGACACAATAAAGCAGTTTCAAGTTCTATCTCTATGGTTTGTTTGCTGTTGATGTAGCCCTAAGCAGAGACTGGCGAAAATCACTTTGATGGAAAGGGCTTGCCAAGCTTCCAAAAAACTACGAGTTGCCTGAAATCTCAGCAAACATTTTTTCGCCCAATCTTGATGATTCTTTCATGTAATGATCAGTACATCAAGACCACTTGGCTCACCAAATTTCGTTCTTCTAGGTTAAACCGTTCGTTTGCAGTAACCGTTTTCATTTTTAGGTTTCACTCTGTTTTCTCCTATAGGGATGCATGTATTTGGAACTCTAAATGAAAAACGGTTTTTACTAGCTCTTTGAAACTTGACACAACAAAGCAGATTCAAGTTCTATCTCTATGGTTTGTTTGCTGTTGATGTAGCCCTTAGCAGAGACTGGCAAAAATCACTTTGATGGAAAGGGGTTGCCAAGCTTCCAAAAAACTACGAGTTGCCTGAAATCTCAGCAAACATTTTTTGACCCAATCTTGATGATTCTTTCAGGTAATGATCAGTACACCAAAACCACTTGGCTCAACAAATTTTTTTCTTCTAGGTTAAACCGTTCGTTTGCAGTAACCGTTTTCATTTTTAGGTTTCACTCTGTTTTCTCCTATAGGGATACATGTATTTGGAACTCTAAATGAAAGACGGTTTGTGCTAGCTCTTTGAAACTTGACACAATATAGCAGTTTGAAGTTCTATCTCAATGGTTTGTTTGCTGTTGTTGTAGCAATAAGCAGAGACTGGCGAAAATCACTTTGATGGAACGGGGTTGCCAAGCTTCCAAAAAACTAAGAGTTGCCTGAAATCTAAGCAAACATTTTTTCACCCAATCTTGATGATTCGTTCAGGTAATGATCAGTACACCAAAACCACTTGGCTCACCAAATTTCGTTGTTCTAGGTTAAACCGTTCTTTTGCAGTAACCGTTTTCATTTTTAGGTTTCACTCTGTTTTCTCCTATAGGGATACATATATTTGGAACTCTAAATCAAACACGGTTTGTGCTAGCTCTTTGAAACTTAACACAATAAACAGTTTCAAGTTCTATCTCTATGGTTTGTTTTCTGTTGATGTAGCCCTAAGCAGAGACTGGCGAAAATCACTTTGATGGAAAGGGGTTGCCAAGCTTCCAGAAAACTACGAGTTGCCTGAAATATCAGCAAACATTTTTTCACCCAATCTTGATGATTCTTTAGGTAATGATCAGTACACCAAAACCACTTGGCTCACCAAATTTCGTTCTTCTAGGTTAAACCGTTCGTTTGCAGTAACCGTTTTCATTTTTAGGTTTCACTCTGTTTTCTCCTATAGGGATACATGTATTTGGAACTCTAAATCAAACACGGTTTGTGCTAGCTCTTTGAAACTTGACACAATAAAGCAGTTTCAAGTTCTATCTCTATGGTTTGTTTGCTGTTGATGTAGCCCTAAGCAGAGACTGGCGAAAATCACTTTGATGGAAAGGGCTTGCCAAGCTTCCAAAAAACTTCGAATTGCCTGAAATCTCAGCAAACATTTTTTCACCCAGTCTTGATGATTCTTTCAGGTAATGATCAGTACACCAAAACCACTTGGCTCACCAAATTTCGTTCTTCTAGGTTATACCGTTCGTTTGCAGTAACCGTTTTCATTTTTAGGTTTCACTCTGTTTTCTCCTATAGGGATACATGTATTTCGAACTCTAAATCAAACACGGTTTGTGCTAGCTCTTTCAAACGTGACACAATAAAGCAGTTTCAAGTTCTATCTCTATGGTTTGTTTGCTGTTGTTGTAGCCCTAAGCAGAGACTGGCGAAAATCACTTTGGTTGAAAGGGGTTGCCAAGCTTTAAAAAAACTAAGAGTTGCCTGAAATCTCAGCAAACATTTTTTCACCATGTCTTTTTGATTCTTTCAGGTAATGATCAGTACACCAAAACCACTTGGCTCACCAAATTTCGTTCTTCTAGGTTAAACCGTTCGTTTGCAGTAACCGTTTTCATTTTAGGTTTCACTCTGTTTTCTTCTATAGGGATACATGTATTTGGAACTCTAAATCAAACACGGTTTGTGCTAGCTCTTTGAAACTTGACACAATAAAGCAGTTTCAAGTTTTTTCTCTATGGTTTGTTTGCTGTTGATATAGCCCTAAGCAGAGACTGGCGAAAATCACTTTGATGGAAAGGGCTTGCCAAGCTTCCAAAAAACTTCGAATTGCCTGAAATCTCAGCAAACATTTTTTCACCCAGTCTTGATGATTCTTTCAGGTAATGATCAGTACACCAAAACCACTTGGCTCACCAAATTTCGTTCTTCTAGGTTATACCGTTCGTTTGCAGTAACCGTTTTCATTTTTCGGTGTCACTCTGTTTTCTCCTATAGGGATACATGTATTTCGAACTCTAAATCAAACACGGTTTGTGCTAGCTCTTTGAAACTTGACACAATAAAGCAGTTTCGAGTTCTATCTCTATGGTTTGTTTGCTGTTGATGTAGCCCTAAGCAGAGACTGGCGAAAATCACTTTGATGGAAAGGGGTTGCCAAGCTTCCAGAAAACTACGAGTTGCCTGAAATATCAGCAAACATTTTTTCACCCAATCTTGATGATTCTTTAGGTAATGATCAGTACACCAAAACCACTTGGCTCACCAAATTTCGTTCTTCTAGGTTAAACCGTTCGTTTGCAGTAACCGTTTTCATTTTTAGGTTTCACTCTGTTTTCTCCTATAGGGATACATGTATTTGGAACTCTAAATCAAACACGGTTTGTGCTAGCTCTTTGAAACTTGACACAATAAAGCAGTTTCAAGTTCTATCTCTATGGTTTGTTTGCTGTTGATGTAGCCCTAAGCAGAGACTGGCGAAAATCACTTTGATGGAAAGGGCTTGCCAAGCTTCCAAAAAACTTCGAATTGCCTGAAATCTCAGCAAACATTTTTTCACCCAGTCTTGATGATTCTTTCAGGTAATGATCAGTACACCAAAACCACTTGGCTCACCAAATTTCGTTCTTCTAGGTTATACCGTTCGTTTGCAGTAACCGTTTTCATTTTTAGGTTTCACTCTGTTTTCTCCTATAGGGATACATGTATTTCGAACTCTAAATCAAACACGGTTTGTGCTAGCTCTTTCAAACGTGACACAATAAAGCAGTTTCAAGTTCTATCTCTATGGTTTGTTTGCTGTTGTTGTAGCCCTAAGCAGAGACTGGCGAAAATCACTTTGGTTGAAAGGGGTTGCCAAGCTTTAAAAAAACTAAGAGTTGCCTGAAATCTCAGCAAACATTTTTTCACCATGTCTTTTTGATTCTTTCAGGTAATGATCAGTACACCAAAACCACTTGGCTCACCAAATTTCGTTCTTCTAGGTTAAACCGTTCGTTTGCAGTAACCGTTTTCATTTTTAGGTTTCACTCTGTTTTCTTCTATAGGGATACATGTATTTGGAACTCTAAATCAAACACGGTTTGTGCTAGCTCTTTGAAACTTGACACAATAAAGCAGTTTCAAGTTTTTTCTCTATGGTTTGTTTGCTGTTGATATAGCCCTAAGCAGAGACTGGCGAAAATCACTTTGATGGAAAGGGCTTGCCAAGCTTCCAAAAAACTTCGAATTGCCTGAAATCTCAGCAAACATTTTTTCACCCAGTCTTGATGATTCTTTCAGGTAATGATCAGTACACCAAAACCACTTGGCTCACCAAATTTCGTTCTTCTAGGTTATACCGTTCGTTTGCAGTAACCGTTTTCATTTTTCGGTGTCACTCTGTTTTCTCCTATAGGGATACATGTATTTCGAACTCTAAATCAAACACGGTTTGTGCTAGCTCTTTGAAACTTGACACAATAAAGCAGTTTCGAGTTCTATCTCTATGGTTTGTTTGCTGTTGATGTAGCCCTAAGCAGAGACTGGCGAAAATCACTTTGATGGAAAGGGGTTGCCAAGCTTCCAAAAAACTACGAGTTGCCTAAAATCTCAGCAAACATTTTTTCACCCAATCTTGATGATTCTTTCAGGTAATGATCAGTACACCAAAACCACTTGGCTCACCAAATTTCGTTCTTCTAGGTTAAACCGTTCGTTTGCAGTAACCGTTTTCATTTTTAGGTTTCACTCTGTTTTCTCCTATAGGGATACATGTATTTGGAACTCTAAATTAAAGACGGTTTGTACTAGCACTTTGAAACTTGACACAATAAAGCAGTTTCAAGTTCTAACTCTGTGGGTTGTTTGCTTTTGATGTAGCCCTAAGCAGAGACTGGCGAAAATCTCTTTGATGGAAAGGGGTTGCCAAGCTTCCAAAAAACTACGAGTTGCCTGAAATCTCAGCAAACATTTTTTCACCCAATCTTGATGATTCTTTCAGGTAATGATCAGTACACCAAAACCACTTGACTCACCAAATTTCGTTCTTCTAGGTTAAACCGTTCGTTTGCAGTAACCGTTTTCATTTTTAGGTTTCACTCTGTTTTCTTCTATAGGGATACATGTATTTGAAACTCTAAATCAAACACGGTTTGTGCTAGCTCTTTGAAACTTGACACAATAAAGCAGTTTCAAGATGTATCACTATGGTTTGTTTGCTGTTGATGTAGCCCTAAGCAGAGACTGGTGAAAATCACTTTGATGGAAAAGGGTTGCCAAGCTTCCAAAAAACTACGAGTTGCCTGAAATCTCAGCAAACATTTTTTCACCCAATCTTGATGATTCTTTCAGGTAATGATCAGTACACCAAAACCACTTGGCTCAACAAATTTCGTTCTTCTAGGTTAAACCGTTCGTTTGCAGTAACCGTTTTAATTTTTAGGTTTCACTCTGTTTTCTCCTATAGGGATACATGTATTTGGAACTCTAAATGAAAGACGGTTTGTGCTAGCTCTTTGAAACTTGACACAATAAAGCAGTTTCAAGTTCTATCTCTATGGTTTGTTTGCTGTTGATGTAGCCCTAAGCAGAGATTGGCGAAAATCACTTTGATGGAAAGGGGTTGCCAAGCTTCCAAAAAACTAAGAGTTGCCTGAAATCTCACCAAACATTTTTTCACCCAATCTTGATGATTCTTTCAGGTAATGATCAGTACACCAAAACCACTTGGCTCACCAAATTTCGTTCTTCTAGGTTAAACCGTTCGTTTGCAGTAATCGTTTTCATTTTTACGTTTCACTCTGTTTTCTACTATAAGGATACATGTATTTGGAACTCTAAATCAAACACGGTTTGTGCTAGCTCCTTAAAACTTGACACAATAAATCAGTTTCAAGTTCTATCTCTATGGTTTGTTTGCTGTTGATGTAGCCCTAAGCAGAGACTGGCGAAAATCACACTGATGGAAAGGAGTTGCCAAGCTTCCAAAAAACTACGAGTTGCCTGAAAGCTCAGCAAACATTTTTTCACCCAATCTTGATGATTCTTTCAGGTAATGATCAGTACACCAAAACCACTTGGCTCACCAAATTTCGTTCTTCTAGGTTAAACCGTTCGTTTGCAGTAACCGTTTTCATTTTTAGGTTTCACTCTGTTTTCTCCTATAGGGATACATGTATTTGGAACTCTAAATCAAACACGGTTTGTGCTAGCTCTTTGAAACTTGACACAATAAAGCAGTTTCAAGTTCTATCTCTATGGTTTGTTTGCTGTTGATGTAGCCCTAAGCAGAGACTGGCGAAAATCACTTTGATGGAAAGGGGTTGCCAAGCTTCCAAAAAACTACGAGTTGCCTGAAATCTCAGCAAATATTTTTTTAACCCAATCTTGATGATTCTTTCAGGTAATGATCAGTACACCAAAACCACTTGGCTCACCAAATTTAGTTCTTCTAGGTTAAACCGTTCGTTTGCAGTAACCGTTTTCATTATTAGGTTTCACTCTGTTTTCTCCTATAGGGATACATGTATTTGGAAATCTAAATCAAACACGGTTTGTGCTAGCTCTTTGAAACTTGACACAATAAAGCAGTTTCAAGTTCTATCTCTATGGTTTGTTTGCTGTTGATGTAGCCCTAAGCAGAGATTGGCGAAAATCACTTGGATGGAAAGGGGTTGCCAAGCTTCCAAAAAACTAAGAGTTGCCTGAAATCTCACCAAACATTTTTTCTCCCAATCTTGATGATTCTTTCAGGTAATGATCAGTACACCAAAACCACTTGGCTCACCAAATTTCGTTCTTCTATGTTAAACCGTTCGTTTGCAGTAACCGTTTTCATTTTTAGGTTTCACTCCGTTTTCTTCTATAGGGATACATGTATTTGGAACTCTAAGTCAAACACGCTTTGTGCTAGCTCCTTGAAACTTGACACAATAAATCAGTTTCAAGTTCTATCTCTATGGTTTGTTTGCTGTTGATGTAGCCCTAAGCAGAGACTGTCAAAAATCACACTGATGGAAAGGAGTTGCCAAGCTTCCAAAATACTACGAGTTGCCTGAAAGCTCAGCAAACATTTTTTCACCCAATCTTGATGATTCTTTCAGGTAATGATCAGTACACCAAAACCACTTGGCTCACCAAATTTCGTTCTTCTAGGTTAAACCGTTCGTTTGCACTAACCGTTTTCATTTTTAGGTTTCACTCTCTTTTCTCCTATAGAGATACATGTATTTGAAACTCTAAATCAAACACGGTTTGTGCTAGCTCTTTGAAACTTGACACAATAAAGCAGTTTCAAGTTCTATCTCTATGGTTTGTTTGCTGTTGATGTAGCCCTAAGCAGAGACTTCTAAAAATCACTTTGATGGAAAGGGGTTGCCAAGCTTCCAAAAAACTACGAGTTGCCTGAAATCTCAGCAAATATTTTTTCACCCACTCTTGATGATTCTTTCAGGTAATGATCAGTACACCAAAACCACTTGGCTCACCAAATTTAGTTCTTCAAGGTTAAACCGTTCGTTTGCAGTAACCGTTTACATTTTTAGGTTTCACTCTGTTTTCTCCTATAGGGATACATTTATTTGGAACTCTAAATGAAAGACGGTTTGTACTAGCTATTTGAAACTTGACACAATAAAGCAGTTTCAAGATTTATCTCTATGGTTTGTTTGCTGTTGATGTAGCCATAAGCAGAGACTGGCGAAAATCACTTTGATGGAAAGGGGTTGCCCAGCTTCCAAAAAACTACGAGTTGCCTGAAATCTCAGCAAAAATTTTTTCACCCAATCTTGATGATTCTTTAAGGTAATGATCAGTACACCAAAACCACTTGGCTCACCAAATTTCGTTCTTCTAGGTTAAACCGTTCGTTTGCAGTAACCGTTTTCATTTTTAGGTTTCACTCTGTTTTCTCCTATAGGGATACATGTATTTCGAACTCTAAATCAAACACGGTTTGTGCTAGCTCTTTCAAACTTGACACAATAAAGCAGTTTCAAGTTCTATCTCTATGGTTTGTTTGCTGTTGTTGGAGCCCTAAGCAGAGACTGGCGAAAATCACTTTGGTGGAAAAAGGTTGCCAAGCTTTAAAAAAACTAAGAGTTGCCTGAAATCTCAGCAAACATTTTTTCACCATGTCTTTTTGATTCTTTCAGGTAATGATCAGTACACCAAAAACACTTGGCTCACCAAATTTCGTTCTTCTAGGTTAAACCGTTCGTTTGCAGTAACCGTTTTCATTTTTAGGTTTCAATCCGTTTTCTTCTATAGGGATACATGTATTTGGAACTCTAAATCAAACACACCTTGTTCTAGCTCTTTGCAACTTGACACAATAAAGCTGTTTCAAGTTCTATCTCTATGGTTTGTTTGCTGTTGATGTAGCCCTAAGCAGAGACTGGCGAAAATCACTTTGATGGAAAGGGGTTGCCAAGCTTCCAAAAAACTACGAGTTGCCTAAAATCTCAGCAAACATTTTTTCACCCAATCTTGATGATTCTTTCAGGTAATGATCAGTACACCAAAACCACTTGGCTCACCAAATTTCGTTCTACTAGGTTAAACCGTTCGTTTGCAGTAACCGTTTTCATTTTTAGGTTTCACTCTGTTTTCTCCTATAGGGATACATGTATTTGGAAATCTAAATCAAACACTTTTGTGCTAGCTCTTTGAAACTTGACACAATAAAGCAGTTTCAAGTTCTATCTCTGTGGTTTGTTTGCTGTTGATGTAGCCCTAAGCAGAGACTGGCGAAAATCTCTTTGATGGAAAGGGGTTGCCAAGCTTCCAAAAAACTACGAGTTGCCTGAAATCTCAGCAAACATTTTTTCACCCAATCTTGCTGATTCTTTCACGTAATGATCAGTACACCAAAACCACTTGACTCATCAAATTTCGTTCTTCTAGGTTAAACCGTTCGTTTGCAGTAACCGTTTTCATTTTTAGGTTTCACTCTGTTTTCTTCTATAGGGATACATGTATTTGGAACTCTAAATCAAACACGGTTTGTGCTAGCTCTTTGAAACTTGACACAATAAAGCAGTTTCAAGTTGTATCACTATGGTTTGTTTGCAGTTGATGTAGCCCTAAGCAGAGACTGGTGAAAATCACTTTGATAGAAAGGGGTTGCCAAGCTTCCAAAAAACTACGAGTTGCCTGAAATCTCAGCAAACATTTTTTCACCCAACTTGATGATTCTTTCAGGTAATGATCAGTACACCAAAACCACTTGGCTCACCAAATTTCGTTCTTCTAGGTTAAACCGTTCGTTTGCAGTAACCGTTTTCATTTTTAGGTTTCACTCTGTTTTCTCCTATAGGGATACATGTATTTGGAACTCTAAATGAAAGACGGTTTGTGCTAGCTCTTTGAAACTTGACACAATAAAGCAGTTTCAAGTTCTATCTCTATGGTTTGTTTGCTGTTGATGTAGCCCTAAGCAGAGACTGGCGAAAATCACTTTGATGGAAAGGGGTTGCCAAGCTTGCAAGAAACTACGAGTTGCCTGAAATCTCAGCAAACATTTTTTCACCCAATCTTGATGATTCTTTCAGGTAATGATCAGTACACCAAAACTACTTAGCTCACCAAATTTAGTTCTTCTAGGTTAAACCGTTCGTTTGCAGTAACCGTTTTCATTATTAGGTTTCACTCTGTTTTCTCCTATAGGGATACATGTATTTGGAAATCTAAATCAAACACTTTTGTGCTAGCTCTTTGAAACTTGACACAATAAAGCAGTTTCAAGTTCTATCTCTATGGTTTGTTTGCTGTTGATGTAGCCCTAAGCAGAGACTGGCGAAAATCACTTTGATGGAAAAAGATTGCCAAGCTTCCAAAAAACTACGAGTTGCCTGAAATCTAAGGAAACATTTTTTCACCCAATCTTGATGATTCTTTCAGGTAATGATCAGTACACCAAAACCACTTGGCTCACCAAATTTCGTTCTTCTAGGTTAAACCGTTCGTTTGCAGTAACCGTTTACATTTTTAGGTTTCACTCTGTTTTCTCCTATAAGGATACATGTATTCTGAACTCTAAATCAAACACGGTTTGTGCAAGCTCTTTGAAACTTGACACAATAAAGCAGTTTCAAGTTCTATCTCTATGGTTTGTTTGCTGTTGTCGTAGCCCTAAGCAGAGACTGGCGAAAATCACTTTGATGGAAAGGGGTTGCCAAGCTTCCAAAAAACTACGAGTTGCCTGAAATCTCAGCAAACATTTTTTCACCCAATCTTGATGATTCTTTCAGGTAATGATCAGTACACCAAAACCACTTGGCTCACCAAATTTCGTTCTTCTAGGTTAAACCGTTCGTTTGCAGTAACCGTTTTCATTTTTAGGTTTCACTCTGTTTTCTCCTATAGGGATACATGTATTTGAAACTCTAAATCAAACACGGTTTTTGCTAGCTCTTTGAAACTTGACACAATAAAGCAGTTTCAAGTTCTATCTCTATGATTTGTTTGCTGTTGATGTAGCCCTAAGCAGAGACTGGTGAAAATCACTTTGATGGAAAGGGGTTGCCAAGCTTCCAAAAAACTACGAGTTCCCTGAAATCTCAGCAAATATTTTTTAACCCAATCTTGATAATTCTTTCAGGTAATGATCAGTACACCAAAACCACTTGGCTCACCAAATTTCGTTCTTCTAGGTTAAACCGTTCGTTTGCAGTAACCGTTTTCATTTTTAGGTTTCACTGTTTTCTCCTATAGGGATACATGTATTTGGAACTCTAAATCAAACACGGTTTGTGCTAGAACTTTGAAACTTGACACAATAAAGCAGTTTCAAATTCTATCTCTATGGTTTGTTTGCTGTTGATGTAGCCCTAAGCAGAGACTGGCGAAAATCACTTTGATGGAAAGGTGTTGCCAAGCTTCCAAAAAACTACGAGTTGCCTGAAATCTCAGCAAACATTTTTGACCCAATCTTGATGATTCTTTCAGGTAATGATCAGTACACCAAAACCACTTGGCTCACCAAATTTTGTTCTTCTAGGTTAAACCGTTCATTTGCAGGAACCGTTTCATTTTTAGGTTTCACTCTATTTTCTCTTATAGGGATACATGTATTTGGAACTCTAAAGCATACACGGTTTGTGCTAGGTCTTTGAAACTTGACACAATAAAGCAGTTTCAAGTTCTATTTCTATGGTTTGTTTGCTGTTGATGTAGCCCCAAGCAGAGACTGGCAAAAATCACTTTGATGGAAAGGGGTTGCCAAGCTTCCAAAAAACTACGAGTTGCCTGAAATCTCAGCAAATATTTTTTCACCCACTCTTGATGATTCTTTCAGGTAATGATCAGTACACCAAAACCACTTGGCTCACCAAATTTAGTTCTTCAAGGTTAAACCGTTCGTTTGCAGTAACCGTTTACATTTTTAGGTTTCACTCTGTTTTCTCCTATAGGGATACATTTATTTGGAACTCTAAATGAAAGACGGTTTGTACTAGCTCTTTGAAACTTGACACAATAAAGCAGTTTCAAGATTTATCTCTATGGTTTGTTTGCTGTTGATGTAGCCCTAAGCAGAGACTGGCGAAAATCACTTTGATGGAAAGGGGTTGCCCAGCTTCCAAAAAACTACGAGTTGCCTGAAATCTCAGCAAAAATTTTTTCACCCAATCTTGATGATTCTTTAAGGTAATGATCAGTACACCAAAACCACTTGGCTCACCAAATTTCGTTCTTCTAGGTTAAACCGTTCGTTTGCAGTAACCGTTTTCATTTTTAGGTTTCACTCTGTTTTCTCCTATAGGGATACTGTATTTCGAACTCTAAATCAAACACGGTTTGTGCTAGCTCTTTCAAACTTGACACAATAAAGCAGTTTCAAGTTCTATCTCTATGGTTTGTTTGCTGTTGTTGGAGCCCTAAGCAGAGACTGGCGAAAATCACTTTGGTGGAAAAAGGTTGCCAAGCTTTAAAAAAACTAAGAGTTGCCTGAAATCTCAGCAAACATTTTTCACCATGTCTTTTTGATTCTTTCAGGTAATGATCAGTACACCAAAAAACACTTGGCTCACCAAATTTCGTTCTTCTAGGTTAAACCGTTCGTTTGCAGTAACCGTTTTCATTTTTAGGTTTCAATCCGTTTTCTTCTATAGGGATACATGTATTTGGAACTCTAAATCAAACACGCTTTGTTCTAGCTCTTTGCAACTTGACACAATAAAGCTGTTTCAAGTTCTATCTCTATGGTTTGTTTGCTGTTGATGTAGCCCTAAGCAGAGACTGGCGAAAATCACTTTGATGGAAAGGGGTTGCCAAGCTTCCAAAAAACTACGAGTTGCCTAAAATCTCAGCAAACATTTTTTCACCCAATCTTGATGATTCTTTCAGGTAATGATCAGTACACCAAAACCACTTGGCTCACCAAATTTCGTTCTACTAGGTTAAACCGTTCGTTTGCAGTAACCGTTTTCATTTTTAGGTTTCACTCTGTTTTCTCCTATAGGGATACATGTATTTGGAAATCTAAATCAAACACTTTTGTGCTAGCTCTTTGAAACTTGACACAATAAAGCAGTTTCAAGTTCTATCTCTGTGGTTTTTTTGCTGTTGATGTAGCCCTAAGCAGAGACTGGCGAAAATCTCTTTGATGGAAAGGGTTGCCAAGCTTCCAAAAAACTACGAGTTGCCTGAAATCTCAGCAAACATTTTTCACCCAATCTTGCTGATTCTTTCACGTAATGATCAGTACACCAAAACCACTTGACTCATCAAATTTCGTTCTTCTAGGTTAAACCGTTCGTTTGCAGTAACCGTTTTCATTTTTAGGTTTCACTCTGTTTTCTTCTATAGGGATACATGTATTTGGAACTCTAAATCAAACACGGTTTGTGCTAGCTCTTTGAAACTTGACACAATAAAGCAGTTTCAAGTTGTATCACTATGGTTTGTTTGCAGTTGATGTAGCCCTAAGCAGAGACTGGTGAAAATCACTTTGATAGAAAGGGGTTGCCAAGCTTCCAAAAAACTACGAGTTGCCTGAAATCTCAGCTAACATTTTTTCACCCAATCTTGATGATTCTTTCAGGTAATGATCAGTACACCAAAACCACTTGGCTCACCAAATTTCGTTCTTCTAGGTTAAACCGTTCGTTTGCAGTAACCGTTTTCATTTTTAGGTTTCACTCTGTTTTCTCCTATAGGGATACATGTATTTGGAACTCTAAATGAAAGACGGTTTGTGCTAGCTCTTTGAAACTTGACACAATAAAGCAGTTTCAAGTTCTATCTCTATGGTTTGTTTGCTGTTGATGTAGCCCTAAGCAGAGACTGGCGAAAATCACTTTGATGGAAAGGGGTTGCCAAGCTTGCAAGAAACTACGAGTTGCCTGAAATCTCAGCAAACATTTTTTCACCCAATCTTGATGATTCTTTCAGGTAATGATCAGTACACCAAAACTACTTAGCTCACCAAATTTAGTTCTTCTAGGTTAAACCGTTCGTTTGCAGTAACCGTTTTCATTATTAGGTTTCACTCTGTTTTCTCCTATAGGGATACATGTATTTGGAAATCTAAATCAAACACTTTTGTGCTAGCTCTTTGAAACTTGACACAATAAAGCAGTTTCAAGTTCTATCTCTATGGTTTGTTTGCTGTTGATGTAGCCCTAAGCAGAGACTGGCGAAAATCACTTTGATGGAAAAGATTGCCAAGCTTCCAAAAAACTACGAGTTGCCTGAAATCTAAGGAAACATTTTTTCACCCAATCTTGATGATTCTTTCAGGTAATGATCAGTACACCAAAACCACTTGGCTCACCAAATTTCGTTCTTCTAGGTTAAACCGTTCGTTTGCAGTAACCGTTTACATTTTTAGGTTTCACTCTGTTTTCTCCTATAAGGATACATGTATTCTGAACTCTAAATCAAACACGGTTTGTGCAAGCTCTTTGAAACTTGACACAATAAAGCAGTTTCAAGTTCTATCTCTATGGTTTGTTTGCTGTTGTCGTAGCCCTAAGCAGAGACTGGCGAAAATCACTTTGATGGAAAGGGGTTGCCAAGCTTCCAAAAAACTACGAGTTGCCTGAAATCTCAGCAAACATTTTTTCACCCAATCTTGATGATTCTTTCAGGTAATGATCAGTACACCAAAACCACTTGGCTCACCAAATTTCGTTCTTCTAGGTTAAACCGTTCGTTTGCAGTAACCGTTTTCATTTTTAGGTTTCACTCTGTTTTCTCCTATAGGGATACATGTATTTGAAACTCTAAATCAAACACGGTTTTTGCTAGCTCTTTGAAACTTGACACAATAAAGCAGTTTCAAGTTCTATCTCTATGATTTGTTTGCTGTTGATGTAGCCCTAAGCAGAGACTGGTGAAAATCACTTTGATGGAAAGGGGTTGCCAAGCTTCCAAAAAACTACGAGTTCCCTGAAATCTCAGCAAATATTTTTTAACCCAATCTTGATAATTCTTTCAGGTAATGATCAGTACACCAAAACCACTTGGCTCACCAAATTTCGTTCTTCTAGGTTAAACCGTTCGTTTGCAGTAACCGTTTTCATTTTTTAGGTTTCACTGTTTTCTCCTATAGGGATACATGTATTTGGAACTCTAAATCAAACACGGTTTGTGCTAGAACTTTGAAACTTGACACAATAAAGCAGTTTCAAATTCTATCTCTATGGTTTGTTTGCTGTTGATGTAGCCCTAAGCAGAGACTGGCGAAAATCACTTTGATGGAAAGGTGTTGCCAAGCTTCCAAAAAACTACGAGTTGCCTGAAATCTCAGCAAACATTTTTTGACCCAATCTTGATGATTCTTTCAGGTAATGATCAGTACACCAAAACCACTTGGCTCACCAAATTTCGTTCTTCTAGGTTAAACCGTTCATTTGCAGGAACCGTTTTCATTTTTAGGTTTCACTCTATTTTCTCTTATAGGGATACATGTATTTGGAACTCTAAAGCATACACGGTTTGTGCTAGGTCTTTGAAACTTGACACAATAAAGCAGTTTCAAGTTCTATTTCTATGGTTTGTTTGCTGTTGATGTAGCCCCAAGCAGAGACTGGCAAAAATCACTTTGATGGAAAGGGGTTGCCAAGCTTCCAAAAAACTACGAGTTGCCTGAAATCTCAGCAAACATTTTTTCACCCAATCTTGATGATTCTTTCAGGTAATGATCAGTACACCAAAACCACTTGGCTCACCAAATTTCGTTCTTCTAGGTTAAACCGTTCGTTTGCAGTAACCGTTTTCATTTTTAGGTTTCACTCTGTTTTCTCCTATAGGGATACATGTATTTGGAACTCAAAATCAAACACGGTTTGTGCTAGCTCTTTGAAACTTGACACAATAAAGCAGTTTCAAGTTCTATCTCTACGGTTTGTTTGCTATTGATGTAGCCCTAGCAAAGACTGGCGAAAATCACTTTGATGGAAAGGGGTTGACAAGCTTCCAAAAAACTACGAGTTTCTTGAAATCTCAGCAAACATTTTTTCACCCAATCTTTACGATTTTTTCAGGTAATGATCAGTACATTAAAACCACTTGGCTCACCAAATTTCGTTCTTCTAGGTTAAACCGTTCGTTTGCAGTAACCGTTTTCATTTTTAGGTTTCACTCTGTTTTCTCCTATAGGGATATATGTATTTGGAACTCTAAATCAAACACGGTTTGTGCTAGCTCTTTGAAACTTGACATAATAAAGCAGTTTCAAGTACTATTTCTATGGTTTGTTTGCTGTTGATGTAGTCCAAAGCAGAGACTTGCGAAAATCACTTTATTGAAAGGGGTTGCCAAGCTTCCAAAAAACTACGAGTTGCCTGAAATCTCAGCAAACATTTTTTCACCCAATCTTGATGATTCTTTAGGTAATGATCAGTACACCAAAACCACTTGGCTCACCAAATTTCGTTCTTCAAGATTAAACCGTTCGTTTGCAGTAACCGTTTTAATTTTTAGGTTTCACTCTGTTTTCTCCTATAGGGATACATGTATTTGGAACTCTAAATCAAACACGGTTTGTGCTAGCTCTTTGAAACTTGACACAATAAAGCAGGTTCAAGTTCTATCTCTATGGTTTGTTTGCTGTTGATGTATCCCTAAGCAGAGACTGGCGAAAATCACTTTGATGGAAAAAGGTTGCCAAGCTTCCAAAAAACTACGAGTTGCCTGAAATCTAAGGAAACATTTTTTCACCCAATCTTGATGATTCTTTCAGGTAATGATCAGTACACCGAAACCACTTGGCTCACCAAATTTAGTTCTTCTAGGTTAAACCGTTCGTTTGCAGTAATCTTTTCATTTTTAGGTTTCACTCTGTTTTCTCCTATAGGGTTGCATGTATTTGGAACTCTAAATCAAACACGGTTTGTGCTAGCTCTTTGAATTTTGACATAATAAAGCAGTTTCAAGTACTATTTCTATGGTTTGTTTGCTGTTGATGTAGCCCTAAGCAGAGAACGGCGAAAATCACTTTGATGGAAAGGGGTTGCCAAGCTTCCAAAAAACTACGAGTTGCCTGAAATCTCAGCAAACATTTTTGCACCCAATCTTGATGATTCTTTCAGGTAATGATCAGTACACCAAAACCACTTGGCTCACCAAATTTCGTTCTTCTAGGTTAAACCGTTCGTTTGCAGTAACCGTTTACATTTTTAGGTTTCACTCTGTTTTCTCCTATAAGGATACATGTATTCTGAACTCTAAATCAAACACGGTTTGTGCAAGCTCTTTGAAACTTGACACAATAAAGCAGTTTCAAGTTCTATCTCTATGGTTTGTTTGCTGTTGTCGTAGCCCTAAGCAGAGACTGGCGAAAATCACTTTGATGGAAAGGGGTTGCCAAGCTTCCAAAAAACTCCGAGTTGCCTGAAATCTCAGCAAACATTTTTTCACTTAATCTTGATGATTCTTTCAGGTAATGATCAGTACACCAAAACCACTTGGCTCACCAAATTTCTTTCTCCTAGGTTAAACCGTTCGTTTGCAGTAACCGTTTACATTTTTAGGTTTCACTCTGTATTCTCATATATTGATACATATATTAGGAACTCTAAATCAAACTCGGTTTGTGCTAGCTCTTTGAAACTTGACACAATAAAGCAGTTTCAATTTCTATCTCTATGGTTTGTTTTCTGTTCATGTAGCCCTAAGCAGAGACTGGCGAAAATCACTTTGATGGAAAGTGGTTGCAAGCTTTCCAAAAAACTACGAGTTGCCTGAAATCTCAGCAAACATTTTTTCACCATATCTTGAAGATTCTTTCAGGTAATGATCAGTACACCAAAACCACTTGGCTCACCAAATTTTGTTCTCCTAGGTTAAACCGTTCGTTTGCAGTAACCGTTTTCATTTTTATGTTTCACTCTGTTTTCTCCTATAGGGATACATGTATTTGGAACTCTAAATCAAACACGGTTTGTGCTAGCTCCTTGAAACTTGACACAATAAATCAGTTTCAAGTTCTATCTCTATGGTTTGTTTGCTGTTGATGTAGCCCTAAGCAGAGACTGGCGAAAATCACTTTGATGGAAAGGGGTTGCCAAGCTTTCAAAAAACTACGAGTTGCCTGGAATCTCAGCAAACATTTTGTCACCCAATCTTGATGATTCTTTCAGGTAATGATCAGTACACCAAAACCACTTGGCTCACCAAATTTCGTTCTTCTAGATTACACCGTTCGTTTGCAGTAACCGTTTTCATTTTTAGGTTTCACTCTGTTTTCTCCTATAGGGATACATGTATTTGGACCTCTAAATCAAACACGGTTTGTGCTAGCTCTTTGAAACTTGACACAATAAAGCAGTTTCAAGTTCTATCTCTATGGTTTGTTTGCTGTTGATGTAGCCCTAGGCAGAGACTGGCGAAAATCACTTTGATGGAAAGGGGTTGCAAAGCTTCCAAAAAACTTCGATCTGCCTGAAATATCAGCAAACATTTTTTCACCCAATCTTGATGATTCTTTCAGGTAATGATCAGTACACCAAAACCACTTGGCTCACCAAATTTCGTTCTTCTAGGTTAAACCGTTCGTTTGCAGTAACCGTTTTCATTTTTAGGTTTCACGCTGTTTTCTCCTATAGGGATACATGTATTTGGAACTCTAAATCAAACACGGTTTGTGCTAGCTCTTTGAAACTTGACACAATAAAGCAGTTTCATGTTCTATCTCTATGGTTTGTTTGCTGTTGATGTAGCCCTAAGCAGAGACTGGTGAAAATCACTTTGATGGAAAGGGGTTGCCAAGCTTCCAAAAAACTACGAGTTGCCTGAAATCTCAGCAAACATTTTTTCACCCAATCTTGATGATTCTTTCAGGTAATGATCAGTACTCCAAAACCACTTGGCTCACCAAATTTCGTTCTCCTAGGTTAAACCGTTCGTTTGCAGTAACCGTTTTCATTTTTAGGTTTCACTCTGTATTCTACTATATTGATACATATATTAGGAACTCTAAATGAAACACGGTTTGTGCTAGCTCTTTGAAACTTGACACAATAAAGCAGTTTCAGTTCTATCTCTATGGTTTGTTTGCTGTTGATGTAGCCCTAAGCAGAGACTGGCGAAAATCACTTTGAAGGAAAGGTTTAGCCAAGGTTCCGAAAAACTTCGAATTGCCTGAAATCTCAGCAAATATTTTTTCACCCAATCTTGATGATTCTTTCAGGTAATGATCAGTACACCAAAACCACTTGGCTCACCAAATTTCGTTCTTCTAGGTTAAACCGTTCGTTTGCAGTAACCTTTTTCATTTTTAGGTTTCACTCTGTTTTGTCCTATAGGGATACATGTATTTGGAACTCTAAATCAAACACGGTTTGTGCTAGCTCTTTGAAACTTGACACAATAAAGCAGTTTCAAGTTCTATCTCCATGGTTTGTTTTCTGTTCATGTAGCCCTAAGCAGAGACTGGCGAAAATCACTTTGATGGAAAGGGGTTGCCAAGCTTCCAAAAAACTTCGAGTTGCCTGAAATATCAGCAAACATTTTTTCACCCAATCTTGATGATTCTTTCAGGTAATGATCAGTACACCAAAACCTCTTGGCTCACCAAATTTCTTTCTCCTAGGTTAAACCGTTCGTTTGCAGTAACCGTTTACATTTTTAGGTTTCACTCTGTATTCTCATATATTGATAGATATATTAGGAACTCTAAATCAAACACGGTTTGTGCTAGGTCTCTGAAACTTGACACAATAAAGCAGTTTCCAGTTCTATCTCTATGGTTTGTTTGCTGTTGATGTAGCCCTAAGCAGAGACTGGCGAAAATCACTTTGATGGAAAGGGGTTGCCAAGCTTCCAAAAAACTACGAGTTGCCTGAAATCTCAGCAAACATTTTTTCACCATATCTTGATGATTCTTTCAGGTAATGATCAGTACATCAAAACCACTTGGCTCACCAAATTTCGTTCTTCTAGGTTAAACCGTTCGTTTGCAGTAACCGTTTTCATTTTTAGGTTTCACTCTGTTTTCTCCTATAGGGATACATGTATTTGGACCTCTAAATCAAACACGGTTTGTGCTAGCTCTTTGAAACTTGACACAATAAAGCAGTTTCAAGTTCTATCTCTATGGTTTGTTTGCTGTTGATGTAGCCCTAAGCAGAGACTGGCGAAAATCACTTTGATGGAAAGGGGTTGCCAAGCTTCCAAAAAACTTCGAGTTGCCTGAAATATCAGCAAACATTTTTTCACCCAATCTTGATGATTCTTTCAGGTAATGATCAGTACACCAAAACCACTTGGCTCACCAAATTTCGTTCTTCTAGGTTAAACCGTTCGTTTGCAGTAACCGTTTTCATTTTTAGGTTTCACTCTGTTTTCTCCTATAGGGATACATGTATTTGGAACTCTAAATCAAACACGGTTTGTGCTAGCTCTTTGAAACTTGACACAATAAAGCAGTTTCAAGTTCTATCTCTATGGTTTGTTTACTGTTGATGTAGCCCTAAGCAGAGACTGGCGAAAATCACTTTGATGGAAAGGGGTTGCCAAGCTTCTAAAAAACTACGAGTTGCCTGAAATCTCAGCAAACATTTTTTCACCCAATCTTGATGATTCTTTCAGGTAATGATCAGTACACCAAAACCACTTGGCTTACCAAATTTCGTTCTTCTAGGTTAAACCCTTCGTTTGCAGTAACCGTTTTCATTTTTAGGTTTCACTCTGTTTTCTCCTATAGGGATATATGTATTTGGAACTCCAAATGAAAGACGGTTTGTGCTAGCTCTTTGAACCTTGACACAATAAAGCAGTTTCAAGTTCTATCTCTATGGTTTGTTTGCTGTTGATGTAGCCCTAAGCAGAGACTGGCGAAAATCACTTTTATGGAAAGGGGTTGCCAAGCTTCCAAAACACTACGAGTTGCCTGAAATCTCAGCAAACATTTTTTCACCCAATCTTGATGATTCTTTCAGGTAATGATCAGTACACCAAATCCATTTGGCTCACCAAATTTCGTTCTTCTAGGTTAAACCGTTCGTTTGCAGTAACCGTTTTCATTTTTAGGTTTCACTCTGTTTCCTCCTATAGGGATATATGTATTTGGAACTCTAAATGAAAGACGGTTTGTGCTAGCTCTTTGAAACTTGACACAATAAAGCAGTTTCAAGTTCTATCTCTATGGTTCGTTTGCTGTTGATGTAGCCCCAAGCAGAGACTGGCAAAAATCACTTAAATGGAAAGGGGTTGCCAAGCTTCCAAAAAACTACGAGTTGCCTGAAATCTCAGCAACCATTTTTTCACCCAATCTTGATGATTCTTTCAGGTAATGATCAGTACACCAAAACCACTTGGCTCACCAAATTTCGTTCTTCTAGGTTAAACCCTTCGTTTGCAGTAACCGTTTTCATTTTTAGGTTTCACTCTGTTTTCTCCTATAGGGATACATGTATTTGGATCTCTAAATCAAACACGGTTTGTGCTAGCTCTTTGAAACTTGACACAATAAAGCAGTTTCAAGTTCTATCTCCATGGTTTGTTTCTGTTCATGTAGCCCTAAGCAGAGACTGGCGAAAATCACTTTGACGGAAAGGGGTTGCCAAGCTTCCAAAAAACTACGAGTTGCCTAAAATCTCAGCAAACATTTTTTCACCCAATCTTGATGATTCTTTCAGGTAATGATCAGTACACCAAAACCACTTGGCTCACCAAATTTTGTTCTTCTAGGTTAAACCGTTCGTTTGCAGTAACCGTTTTCATTTTTAGGTTTCACTCTGTTTTCTCCTATAGGGATACATGTATTTGGAACTCTAAATCAAACACGGTTTGTGCTAGCTCTTTGAAACTTGACACAATAAAGCAGTTTCAAGTTCTATCTCTATGGTTTGTTTGCTGTTGATGTAGCCCTAAGCAGAGACTGGCGAAAATCACTTTGATGGAAAGGGGTTGCCAAGCTTCCAAAACACTACGAGTTGCCTGAAATCTCAGCAAACATTTTTTCACCCAATCTTGATGATTCTTTCAGGTAATGATCAGTACACCAAAACCACTTGGCTCACCAAATTTCGTTCTTCTAGGTTAAACCGTTCGTTTGCAGTAACCGTTTTCATTTTTAGGTTTCACTCTGTTTTCTCCTATAGGGATACATGTATTTGGAACTCTAAATCAAACACGGTTTGTGCTAGCTCCTTGAAACTTGACACAATAAATCAGTTTCAAGTTCTATCTCTATGGTTTGTTTGCTGTTGATGTAGCCCTAAGCAGAGACTGGCGAAAATCACTTTGATGGAAAGGGGTTGCCAAGCTTCCGAAAAACTACGAGTTGCTTGAAATCTCAGCAAACATTTTTTCACCCAATTTGATGATTCTTTCAAGTAATGATCAGTACAGCAAAACCACTTGGCTCACCAAATTTCGTTCTTCTAGGTTAAACCCTTCGTTTGCAGTAACCGTTTTCATTTTTAGGTTTCACTCTGTTTACTCCTATAGGGATACATGTATTTGGAACTCTAAATCAAACACGGTTTGTGCTAGCTCTTTGAAACTTGACACAATAAAGCAGTTTCAAGTTCTATCTCCATGGTTTGTTTTCTGTTCATGTAGCCCTAAGCAGAGACTGGCGAAAATCACTTGGATGGAAAGGTGTTGCCAAGCTTCCAAAAAACTACGAGTTGCCTAAAATCTCAGCAAACATTTTTTCACCATATCTTGATGATTCTTTCAGGTAATGATCAGTACACCAAAACCACTTGGCTCACCAAATTTTGTTCTTCTAGGTTAAACCGTTCATTTGCAGTAACCGTTTTCATTTTTAGGTTTCACTCTGTTTTCTCCTATAGGGATACATGTATTTGGAACTCTAAATCAAACACGGTTTGTGCTAGCTCTTTGAAACTTGACACAATAAAGCAGTTTCAAGTTCTATCTCTATGGTTTGTTTGCTGTTGATGTAGCCCTAAGCAGAGACTGGCTAAAATCACTTTGATTGAAAGGGGTTGCCAAGCTTCCAAAACACTACGAGTTGCCTGAAATCTCAGCAAACATTTTTTGACCCAATCTTGATGATTCTTTCAGGTAATGATCAGTACACCAAAACCACTTGGCTCACCAAATTTCGTTCTTCTAGGTTAAACCGTTTTTTTGCAGTAACTGTTTTCATTTTTAGGTTTCACTCTGTTTTCTCCTATAGGGATACATGTATTTGGAACTCTAAATCAAACAAGGTTTGTGCTAGCTCTTTGAAACTTGACACAATAAAGCAGTTTCAAGTTCTATCTCCATGGTTTGTTTTCTGTTCATATAGCCCTAAGCAGAGACTGGCGAAAATCACTTGGATGGAAAGGGGTTGCCAAGCTTCCAAAAAACTACGAGTTGCCTGAAATCTCAACAAACATTTTTTCACCATATCTTGATGATTCTTTCAGGTAATGATCAGTACACCAAAACCACTTGGCTCACCAAATTTTGTTCTTCTAGGTTAAACCGTTCGTTTGCAGTAACCGTTTTCATTTTTAGGTTTCACTCTGTTTTCTCCTATAGGGATACATGTATTTGGAACTCTAAATCAAACACGGTTTGTGCTAGCTCCTTGAAACTTGACACAATAAATCAGTTTCAAGTTCTATCTCTATGCTTTGTTTGCTGTTGATGTAGCCCAAAGCAGAGACTGGCGAAAATCACTTTGATCGAAAGGGGTCGCCAAGCTTCCAAAAAACTACGAGTTGCCTGAAATCTCAGCAAACATTTTGTCACCCAATCTTGATGATTCTTTCAGGTAATGATCAGTACAGCAAGACCACTTGGCTCACCAAATTTCGTTCTTCTAGGTTAAACCGTTCGTTTTCAGTAACCGTTTTCATTTTTAGGTTTCACTCTGTTTTCTCCTATAGGGATACATGTATTTGGAACTCAAAATCAAACACGGTTTGTGCTAGCTCTTTGAAACTTGACACAATAAAGCAGTTTCAAGTTCTATCTCTATGGTTTGTTTGCTGTTGATGTAGCCCTAAGCAGAGAATGGCGAAAATCACTTTGATGGAAAGGGGTTGCCAAGCTTCCAAAAAACCTCGAGTTGCCTGAAATCTCAGCAAACATTTTTTCACCCAAACTTGATGATTCTTTCAGGTAATTATCAGTACACCAAAACCACTTGGCTCACCACATTTCGTTCTTCTAGGTTAAACCGTTCGATTGCAGTAACCGTTTTCATTTTTAGGTTTCACTCTGTTTGGTCCTATAGGGATACATGTATTTGGAACTCTAAATCAAACACGGTTTGTGCTAGCTCTTTGAAACTTGACACAATAAAGCAGTTTCAAGTTCTATCTCTATGGTTTGTTTGCTGTTGATGTAGCCCTAAGCAGAGACTGGCGAAAATCACTTTGATGGAAAGGGGTTGCCAAGCTTCCAAAAAACTACGAGTTGCCTGAAATCTCAGCAAACATTTTGTCACCCAATCTTGCTGATTCTTTCAGGTAATGATCAGTACACCAAAACCACTTGGCTCACCAAATTTAGTTCTTCTAGGTTAAACCCTTCGTTTGCAGTAACCGTTTTCATTTTTAGGTTTCACTCTGTTTTCTCCTATAGGGATACATGTATTTGGAACTCTAAATCAAACACGGTTTGTGCTAGCTCTTTGAAACTTGACACAATAAAGCAGTTTCAAGTTCTATCTCCATGGTTTGTTTTCTGTTCATGTAGCCCTAAGCAGAGACTGGCGAAAATCACTTTGATGGAAAGGGGTTGCCAAGCTTCCAAAAAACTACGAGTTGCCTGAAATCTCAGCCAACATTTATTCACCATATCTTGAAGATTCTTTCAGGTAGTGATCAGTACACCAAAACCACTTGGCTCACCAAATTTTGTTCTTCTAGGTTAAACCGTTCGTTTGCAGTAACCGTTTTCATTTTTAGGTTTCACTCTGTTTTCTCCTATAGGGATACATGTATTTGGCACTCTAAATCAAACACGGTTTGTGCTAGCTCTTTGAAACTTGACACAATAAAGCATTTTCAAGTTCTATCTCTATGGTTTGTTTGCTGTTGATGTAGCCCCAAGCAGAGACTGGCGAAAATCACTTAGACAGAAAGGGGTTGCCAAGCTTCCAAAAAACTACGAGTTGCCTGAAATCTCAGCAACCATTTTTTCACCCAATCTTGATGATTCTTTCAGGTAATGATCAGTACAGCAAAACCACTTGGCTCACCAAATTTCGTTCTTCTAGGTTAAACCCTTCGTTTGCAGTTACCGTTTTCATTTTTAGGTTTCACTCTGTTTTCTCCTATAGGGATACATGTATTTGGAACTCTAAATGAAAGACGGTTTGTGCTAGCTCTTTGAAACTTGACACAATAAAGCAGTTTCAAGTTCTATCTCCATGGTTTGTTTTCTGTTCATGTAGCCCTGAGCAGAGACTGGCGAAAATCACTTTGATGGAAAGGGGTTGCCAAGCTTCCAAAAAACTACGAGTTGCCTGAAATCTCAGCAAACATTTTTTCACCCAATCTTGATGATTCTTTCAGGTAATGATAAGTACACCAAAACCACATGGCTCACCAAATTTCGTTCATCTACATTAAAGCGTTCGTTTGCAGTAACCGTTTTCATTTTTAGGTTTCACTCTGTTTTCTCCTATAGGGATACATGTATTTGGAACTCTAAATCAAACAGGGTTTGTGCTAGCTCTTTGAAACTTGACGCAATAAAGCAGTTTCAAGTTCTATCTCTATGGTTTGTTTGCTGTTGATGTAACCCTAAGCAGAGACTGGCGAAAATCACTTTGATGGAAAGGGGTTGCCAAGCTTCCAAAACACTACGAGTTGCCTGAAATCTCAGCAAACATTTTTTGACCCAATCTTGATGATTCTTTCAGGTAATGATCAGTACACCAAAACCACTTGGCTCACCAAATTTTGTTCTTCTAGGTTAAACCGTTCGTTTGCAGTAACCGTTTTCATTTTTAGGTTTCACTCTGTTTTCTCCTATAGGGATACATGTATTTGGAACTCTAAATCAAACACGGTTTGTGCTAGCTCTTTGAAACTTGACACAATAAAGCAGTTTCAAGTTCTATCTCTATGGTGTGTTTGCTGTTGATGTAGCCCCAAGCAGAGACTGGCAAAAATCACTTAGATGGAAAGGGGTTGCCAAGCTTCCAAAAAACTACGAGTTGCCTGAAATCTCAGCAACCATTTTTTCACCCAATCTTGATGATTCTTTCAGGTAATGATCAGTACAGCAAAACCACTTGGCTCACCAAATTTCGTTCTTCTAGGTTAAACCGTTCGTTTGCAGTAACCGTTTTCATTTTTAGGTTTCACTCTGTTTTCTCCTATAGGGATACATGTATTTGGAACTCTAAATCAAACACGGTTTGTGCTAGCTCTTTGAAACTTGACGCAATAAAGCAGTTTCAAGTTCTATCTCTATGGTTTGTTTGCTGTTGATGTAGCCCTAAGCAGAGACTGGCGAAAATCACTTTGATGGAAAGGGGTTGCCAAGCTTCCAAAACACTACGAGTTGCCTGAAATCTCAGCAAACATTTTTGACCCAATCTTGATGATTCTTTCAGGTAATGATCAGTACACAAAAACCACTTGGCTCACCAAATTTAGTTCTTCTAGGTTAACCGTTCGTTTGCAGTAACCGTTTTCATTTTTAGGTTTCACTCTGTTTTCTCCTATAGGGATACATGTATTTGGAACTCTAAATCAAACACGGTTTCTGCTAGCTCTTTGAAACTTGACACAATAATGCAGTATCAAGTTCTATCTCTATGGTTTGTTTGCTGTTGTTGTAGCCCTAAGCAGAGACTGGCGAAAATCACTTAGATGGAAAGGGGTTGCCAAGCTTCCAAAAACTACGAGTTTCCTGAAATCTCAGCAAACATTTTTTCACCATATCTTGATGATTCTTTCAGGTAATGATCAGTACACCAAAACCACTTTGGCTCACCAAATTTCGTTCTTCTAGATTAAACCGTTCGTTTGCAGTAACCGTTTTCATTTTTAGGTTTCACTCTGTTTTCTCCTATAGGGATACATGTATTTGGACCTCTAAATCAAACACGGTTTGTGCTAGCTCTTTGAAACTTGACACAATAAAGCAGTTTCAAGTTCTATCACTATGGTTTGTTTGCTGTTGATGTAGCCCTAAGCAGAGACTGGCGAAAATCACTTTGATGGAAAGGGGTTGCCAAGCTTCCAAAAAACTTCGAATTGCCTGAAATCTCAGCAAACATTTTTTCACCCAATCTTGATGATTCTTTCAGGTAATGATCAGTACACCAAAACCACTTGGCTCACCAAATTTCGTTCTTCTAGGTTAAACCGTTCGATTGCAGTAACCGTTTTCATTTTTAGGTTTCACTCTGTTTTCTCCTATAGGGATACATGTATTTGGAACTCTAAATCAAACTCGGTTTGTGCTAGCTCTTTGAAACTTGACACAATAAAGCAGATTCAAGTTCTATCTCTATGGTTTGTTTACTGTTGATGTAGCCCTAAGCAGAGACTGGCGAAAATCACTTTGATGGAAAGGGGTTGCCAAGCTTCCAAAAACCTAGAGTTGCCTGAAATCTCAGCAAACATTTTTTCACCCAATCTTGATGATTCTTTCAGGTAATGATCAGTACACCAAAACCACTTGGCTCACCAAATTTCGTTCTTCTAGTTTAAACTGTTCGTTTGCAGTAACCGTTTTCATTTTTAGGTTTCACTCTGTTTTCTCCTATAGGGATACAATATTTGGAACTCTAAATGAAAGACTGTTTGTGCTAGCTCTATGAAACTTAACACAATAAAGCAGTTTCAAGTTCTATCTCTATGGTTTGTTTGCTGTTGATGTAGCCCTAAGCACAGACTGGCGAAAATCACTTTGATGGAAAGGGGTTGCCAAGCTTCCAAAAAACTACGAGTTGCCTGAAATCTCAGCAAACATTTTTTCACCCAATCTTGATTATTCTTTCAGGTAATGATCAGTACACCAAAACCACTTGTCTCACCAAATTTCGTTCTTCTAGGTTAAACCGTTCGATTGCAGTAACCGTTTTCATTTTTAGGTTTCACTGTGTTTTCTCCTATAGGGATACATGTATTTGGAACTCTAAAACAAACACGGTTTGTGCTAGCTCTTTGAAACTTGACACAATAAAGCAATTGCAAGTTCTGTCTCTATGGTTTGTTTGCTGTTGATGTAGCCCCAAGCAGAGACTGGCAAAAATCACTTAGATGGAAAGGGGTTGCCAAGCTTCCAAAAAACTACGAGTTGCCTGAAATCTCAGCAACCATTTATTCACGCAATCTTGATGATTCTTTCAGGTCATGATCAGTACAGCAAAACCACTTGGCTCACCAAATTTCGTTCTTCTAGGTTAAACCGTTCCTTTGCAGTAACCGTTTTCATTTTTAGGTTTCACTCTGTTTTCTCCTATAGGGATACATGTATTTGGAACTCTAAATGAAAGACGGTTTGTGCTAGCTCTTTGAAACTCGACACAATAAAGCAGTTTCAAGTTCTATCTCTATGGTTTGTTTGCTGTTGATGTAGCCCTAAGGAGAGACTGGCGAAAATCACTTTGATGGAAAGGGGTTGCCAAGCTTCCAAAAAACTACGAGTTCCCTGAAATCTCAGCAAACTTTTTTTCACCATATCTTGATGATTTTTTCAGGTAATGATCAGTACACCAAAACCACTTGGCTCACCAAATTTCGTTCTCCTAAGTTAAACCCTTCGTTTGCAGTAACCGTTCACATTTTTAGGTTTCAATCTGTATTGTCCTATATTGATACATATATTAGGAACTCTAAATCAAACACGGTTTGTGCTAGCTCTTTGAAACTTGACACAATAAAGCAGTTTCAAGTTCTATTTCTATGGTTTGTTTGCTTTTGATGTAGCCCTAAGCAGAGACTGGCGAAAATCACTTTGATGGAAAGGGGTTGCCAAGCTTCCGAAAAACTACGAGTTGCCTGAAATCTCAGCAAACATTTTTCCACCCAATCTTGATGATTCTTTCAGGTAATGATCAGAACACCAAAACCACTTGGCTCACCAAATTTCGTTCTCCTAGGTTAAACCGTTCGTTTGCAGTAACCGTTTACATTTTTAGGTTTCACTCTGTATTCTCCTATATTGATACATATATTAGAAACTCTAAATCAAACACGGTTTGTGCTAGCTCTTTGAAACTTGACACAATAAAGCAGTTTCAAGTTCTATCTCTATGGTTTGTTTGCTGTTGATGTAGCCCTAAGCAGAGACTGGCGAAAATCACTTTGATTGAAAGGGGTTGCCAAGCTTCCGAAAAACTACGAGTTGCCTGAAATCTCAGCAAACATTTTTTGACCCAATCTTGATGATTCTTTCAGGTAATGATCAGTACACCAAAGCCACTTGGCTCACCAAATTTAGTTCTTCTATGTTAAACCGTTCGTTTGCAGTAACCGTTTTCATTTTTAGGTTTCACTCTGTTTTCTCCTATAGGGATACATGTATTTGGACCTCTAAATCAAACACGGTTTGTTCTAGCTCTTTGAAACTTGACACAATAAAGCAGTTTCAAGTTCTATCACTATGGTTTGTTTGCTGTTGATGTAGCCCTAAGCAGAGACTGGCGAAAATCACTTTGATGGAAAGTGGTTGCCAAGCTTCCAAAAACTTCGAATTGCCTGAAAATCTCAGCAAACATTTTTTCACCCAATATTGATGATTCTTTCAGGTAATGATCAGTACACCAAAACCACTTGGCTCACCAAATTTCGTTCTTCTAGGTTAAACCGTTCGATTGCAGTAACCGTTTCATTTTTAGGTTTCACTCTATTTTCTCCTATAGGGATACATGTATTTGGAACTCTAAATCAAACTCGGTTTGTGCTAGCTCTTTGAAACGTGACACAATAAAGCAGTTTCAAGTTCTATCTCTATGGTTTGTTTGCTGTTGATGTAGCCCTAAGCAGAGACTGGCGAAAATCACTTTGATGGAAAGGGGTTGCCAAGCTTCCAAAAACCTAGAGTTGCCTGAAATCTCAGCAAACATTTTTTCACCCAATCTTGATGATTCTTTCAGGTAATGATCAGTACACCAAAACCACTTGGCTCACCAAATTTCGTTCTTCTAGGTAAACCTTTCGTTTGCAGTAACCGTTTTCATTTTTAGGTTTCACTCTGTTTTCTCCTATAGGGATACATGTATTTGGAACTCTAAATAAAACACGGTTTGTGCTAGCTCTTTGAAACTTGACACAATAAAGCAGTTTCAAGTTCTATCTCTATGGTTTGTTTGCTGTTGATGTAGCCCTAAGCAGAGACTGGCGAAAATCACTTTGATGGAAAGGGGTTGCCAAGCTTCCAAAACACTACGAGTTGCCTGAAATCTCAGCAAACATTTTTTGACCCAATCTTGATGATTCTTTCAGGTAATGATCAGTACACCAAAACCACTTGTCTCACCAAATTTCGTTCTTCTAGGTTAAACCATTCGATTGCAGTAACCGTTTCATTTTTAGGTTTCACTGTGTTTTCTCCTATAGGGATACATGTATTTGGAACTCTAAAAGAAACACGGTTTGTGCTAGCTCTTTGAAACTTGACACAATAAAGCAATTGCAAGTTCTGTCTCTATGGTTTGTTTGCTGTTGATGTAGCCCCAAGCAGAGACTGGCAAAAATCACTTAGATGGAAAAGGGTTGCCAAGCTTCCAAAAAACTACGAGTTGCCTGAAATCTTCAGCAACCATTTATTCACGCAATCTTGATGATTCTTTCAGGTCATGATCAGTACAGCAAAACCACTTGGCTCACCAAATTTCGTTCTTCTAGGTTAAACCGTTCGTTTGCAGTAACCGTTTTCATTTTTAGGTTTTCACTCTGTTTTCTCCTATAGGGATACATGTATTTGGAACTCTAAATGAAAGACGGTTTGTGCTAGCTCTTTGAAACTCGACACAATAAAGCAGTTTCAAGTTCTATCTCTATGGTTTGTTTGCTGTTGATGTAGCCCTAAGGAGAGACTGGCGAAAATCACTTTGATGGAAAGGGGTTGCCAAGCTTCCAAAAAACTACGAGTTCCCTGAAATCTCAGCAAACTTTTTTTCACCATATCTTGATGATTTTTTCAGGTAATGATCAGTTACACCAAAACCACTTGGCTCACCAAATTTCGTTCTCCTAAGTTAAACCCTTCGTTTGCAGTAACCGTTCACATTTTTAGGTTTCAATCTGTATTGTCCTATATTGATACATATATTAGGAACTCTAAATCAAACACGGTTTGTGCTAGCTCTTTGAAACTTGACACAATAAAGCAGTTTCAAGTTCTATTTCTATGGTTTGTTTGCTTTTGATGTAGCCCTAAGCAGAGACTGGCGAAAATCACTTTGATGGAAAGGGGTTGCCAAGCTTCCGAAAAACTACGAGTTGCCTGAAATCTCAGCAAACATTTTTCCACCCAATCTTGATGATTCTTTCAGGTAATGATCAGAACACCAAAACCACTTGGCTCACCAAATTTCGTTCTCCTAGGTTAAACCGTTCGTTTGCAGTAACCGTTTACATTTTTAGGTTTCACTCTGTATTCTCCTATATTGATACATATATTAGAAACTCTAAATCAAACCGGTTTGTGCTAGCTCTTTGAAACTTGACACAATAAAGCACTTTCAAGTTCTATCTCTATGGTTTGTTTGCTGTTGATGTAGCCCTAAGCAGAGACTGGCGAAAATCACTTTGATTGAAAGGGGTTGCCAAGCTTCCGAAAAACTACGAGTTGCCTGAAATCTCAGCAAACATTTTTTGACCCAATCTTGATGATTCTTTCAGGTAATGATCAGTACACCAAAGCCACTTGGCTCACCAAATTTAGTTCTTCTAGGTTAAACCGTTCGTTTGCAGTAACCGTTTTCATTTTTAGGTTTCACTCTGTTTTCTCCTCTAGAGGGATACATGTATTTGGAACTCTAAATCAAACACGGTTTCTGCTAGCTCTTTGAAACTTGACACAATAATGCAGTATCAAGTTCTATCTCTATGGTTTGTTTGCTGTTGTTGTAGCCCTAAGCAGAGACTGGCGAAAATCACTTTGATGGAAACGGTTTGCCAAGCTTCCAAAAACTACGAGTTTCCTGAAATCTCAGCAAACATTTTTTCACCATATCTTGATGATTCTTTCAGGTAATGATGAGTACACCAAAACCACTTGGCTCACCAAATTTCGTTTTCTAGATTAAACCGTTCGTTTGCAGTAACCGTTTTCATTTTTAGGTTTCACTCTGTTTTCTCCTATAGGGATACATGTATTTGGACCTCTAAATCAAACACGGTTTGTGCTAGCTCTTTGAAACTTGACACAATAAAGCAGTTTCAAGTTCTATCACTATGGTTTGTTTGTGTTGATGTAGCCCTAAGCAGATACTGGCGAAAATCACTTTGATGGAAAGGGGTTGCCAAGCTTCCAAAAAACTTCGAATGCCTGAAATCTCAGCAAACATTTTTCACCCAATCTTGATGATTCTTTCAGGTAATGATCAGTACACCAAAACCACTTGGCTCACCAAATTTCGTTCTTCTAGGTTAAACCGTTCGATTGCAGTAACCGTTTTCATTTTTAGGTTTCACTCTGTTTTCTCCTATAGGGATACATGTATTTTGGAACTCTAAAATCAAACTCGGTTTGTGCTAGCTCTTTGAAACGTGACACAATAAAGCAGTTTCAAGTTCTATCTCTATGGTTTGTTTGCTGTTGATGTAGCCCTAAGCAGAGACTGGCGAAAATCACTTTGATGGAAAGGGGTTGCCAAGCTTCCAAAAAACTACGAGTTGCCTGAAATCTCAGCAAACATTTTTTCACCCAATCTTGATGATTCTTTCAGGTAATGATGAGTACACAAAACCACTTGGCTCACCAAATTTCGTTCTTCTAGGTTAAACCTTTCATTTGCAGTAACCGTTTTCATTTTAGGTTTCACTCTGTTTTGTCCTATAGGGATACATGTATTTGGAACTCTAAATAAAACACGGTTTTGTGCTAGCTCTTTGAAACTTGACACAATAAAGCAGTTTAAAGTTCTATCTCTATGGTTTGTTTGCTGTTGATGTAGCACTAAGCAGAGACTGGCGAAAATCACTTTGATTGAAAGGGGTTGCCAAGCTTCCAAAACACTACGAGTTGCCTGAAATCTCAGCAAACATTTTTGACCCAATCTTGATGATCTTTCAGGTAATGATCAGTACACCAAATCCACTTGTCTCACCAAATTTCGTTCTTCTAGGTTAAACCTTTCGATTGCAGTAACCGTTTTCATTTTTAGGTTTCACTCTGTTTTCTCCTATAGGATACATGTATTTGGAACTCTAAATCAAACACGGTTTGTGCTAGCTCTTTGAAACTTGACACAATAAAGCAATTGCAAGTTCTGTCTCTATGGTTTGTTTGCTGTTGATGTAGCCCCAAGCAGAGACTGGCAAAAATCACTTAGATGGAAAGGGTTGCCAAGCTTCCAAAAAACTACGAGTTGCCTGAAATCTCAGCAACCATTTATTCACGCAATCTTGATGATTCTTTCAGGTCATGATCAGTACAGCAAAACCACTTGGCTCACCAAATTTCGTTCTTCTAGGTTAAACCCTTCGTTTGCAGTAACCGTTTTCATTTTTAGGTTTCACTCTGTTTTCTCCTATAGGGATACATGTATTTGGAACTCTAAATGAAAGACGGTTTGTGCTAGCTCTTTGAAACTCGACACAGTAAAGCAGTTTCAAGTTCTATCTCTATGGTTTGTTTGCTGTTGATGTAGCCCTAAGGAGAGACTGGCGAAAATCACTTTGATGGAAAGGGTTGCCAAGCTTCCAAAAAACTACGAGTTCCCTGAAATCTCAGCAAACTTTTTTTCACCATATCTTGATGATTTTTCAGGTAATGATCAGTACACCAAAACCACTTGGCTCACCAAATTTCGTTCTCCTAAGTTAAACCCTTCGTTTGCAGTAACCGTTCACATTTTAGGTTTCAATCTGTATTGTCCTATATTGATACATATATTAGGAACTCTAAATCAAACACGGTTTGTGCTAGCTCTTTGAAACTTGACACAATAAAGCAGTTTCAAGTTCTATTTCTATGGTTTGTTTGCTTTTGATGTAGCCCTAAGCAGAGACTGGCGAAAATCACTTTGATGGAAATGGGTTGCCAAGCTTCCGAAAAACTACGAGTTGCCTGAAATCTCAGCAAACATTTTTCACCCAACCTTGATGATTCTTTCAGGTAATGATCAGTACACCAAAACCACTTGGCTCACCAAATTTCGTTCTCTAGGTTAAACCGTTCGTTTGCAGTAACCGTTTACATTTTTAGGTTTCACTCTGTATTCTCCTATATTGATACATATATTAGAAAATCTAAATCAAACACGGTTTGTGCTAGCTCTTTGAACTTGACACAATAAAGCAGTTTCAAGTTCTATCTCCATGGTTTGTTTTCTGTTCATGTAGCCTAAGCAGAGACTGGCGAAAATCACTTTGATGGAAAGGGTTGCCAAGCTTCCAAACACTACGAGTTACCTGAAATCTCAGCAAACATTTTTTCACCCAATCTTGATGATTCTTTCAGGGAATGATCAGTACACCAAAACCACTTGGCTCACCAAATTTCGTTCTTCTAGGTTAAACCCTTCGTTTGCAGTAACCGTTTTCATTTTTAGGTTTCACTCTGTTTTCTCCTATAGGGATACATGTATTTGGAACTCTAAATCAAACACGGTTTGTGCTAGCTCTTTGAAACTTGACACAATAAAGCAGTTTCAAGTTCTATCTCTATGGTTTGTTTGCTGTTGTTGTAGCCCTAAGCAGAGACTGGCGAAAATCACTTTGATGGAAAGTGGTTGCCAAGCTTCCAAAAAACTACGAGTTGCCTGAAATCTCAGCAAACATTTTGTCACCCAATCTTGATGATTCTTTCAGGTAATGATCAGTACAGCAAAACCACTTGGCTCACCAAATTTTCGTTCTTCTAGATTAAACCGTTCGTTTGCAGTAACCGTTTTCATTTTTAGGTTTCACTCTGTTTTCTCCTATAGGGATACATGTATTTGGAACTCTATATCAAACACGGTTTGTGCTAGCTCTTTGAAACTTGACACAATAAAGCAGTTTCAAGATCTATCTCTATGGTTTGTTTGCTGTTGATGTAGCCCTAAGCAGAGACTTGCGAAAATCACTTTGATGGAAAGGGGTTGCCAAGCTTCCAAAACACTACGAGTTGCCTTAAATCTCAGCAAACATTTTTTGACCCCAATCTTGATGATTCTTTCAGGTAATGATCAGTACACCAAAACCACTTGGCTCACCAAATTTCGTTCTTCTAGGTTAAACCGTTCGTTTGCAGTAACCGTTTTCATTTTTAGGTTTCACTCTGTTTTCTCCTATAGGGATACATGTATTTGGAACTCTAAATCAAACACGGTTTGTGCTAGAACTTTGAAACTTGACACAATAAAGGAGTTTCAAATTCTATCTCTATGGTTTGTTTGCTGTTGATGTAGCCCTAAGCAGAGACTGGCGAAAATCACTTTGATGGAAAGGTGTTGCCCAAGCTTCCAAAAAACTACGAGTTGCCTGAAATCTCAACAAACATTTTTTGACCCAATCTTGATGATTCTTTCAGGTAATGATCAGTACACCAAAACCACTTGGCTCACCAAATTTCGTTCTTCTAGGTTAAACCGTTCATTTGCAGGAACCGTTTTCATTTTTAGGTTTCACTCTATTTTCTCCTATAGGGATACATGTATTTGGAACTCTAAAGCATACACGGTTTGTGCTAGGTCTTTGAAACTTGACACAATAAGCAGTTTCAAGTTCTATTTCTATGGTTTGTTTGCTGTTGATGTAGCCCCAAGCAGAGACTGGCAAAAATCACTTTGATGTAAAGGGGTTGCCAAGCTTCCAAAAAACTACGAGTTGCCTGAAATCTCAGCAAACATTTTTTCACCCAATCTTGATGATTCTTTCTGGTAATGATCCAGGACACCAAAACGACTTGGCTCACCCAAATTTCGTTCTTCTAGGTTAAACCATTCGTTTGCAGTAACCGTTTTCATTTTTATGTTTCACTCTGTTTTCTCCTATAGGGATACATGTATTTGGAACTCTAAAATCAAACACGGTTTGTGCT
>NW_027523509.1:0-46295 GCF_052094955.1 Ictidomys tridecemlineatus | reverse complement strand
GGTTCAGCCGTACTAGGGGGTTCTGGGCCGTGGCACAGGAGGATAACTCTCCTCCTCTTGTGCACTGGAGACGTTTTTGCCAAGGCGAGTCGCGCCGTGCTGGTCTGCTGGGTGTCCCAGAGAAAACTGAGGTCCACTTTCATCGGGGGCCGGAGGCAGGCCCAGCGCAAAGCAGGGGAGACCCTTCTTTAGTGCACAGGGGCGTGGTGTTTCCGGGAGTCTGATGGGTTTTCTCTTTTCCTGGAGATGCTTCAGTGTTGCCAGTGGTATTGCCACACAATGTTGGCAGGAGCCTTGGTCCACCAGGGGAAGGAAGGGTGGGTCTCCAGAGGGACCAGTGCCTGGATGAGAGTAGATGGACATAGAGGGAATGCAAATGGAGGAACTGGGTCTTCCCACAAGCGGGTACTTTTGCTGCCACTTGTGTTAATGGATCCCCCTGATAGATGGTTGGCTCTCGAGTTGGGGCATCAGAAGTGCTTCAGGAAAGAGCCTTAGTATCGTTGTGTGCTTTCGGTGCGCCCGTGAGGCCGCATGCATGGTGGTCGATGTGCGTCCTGAGAGAGCCCATACGCGCTTTGGATCCCGAATGAGCCACCGTGGTGGCAGACCTCAGGGATGACTTCTCTTGTAGGAGGCGCATGTGAACCCGAGACGTCAGCGTCTCGTTTTTGAGCGTAGGACAGCCGTGAATGGTTTGGGTAGTGGAAAGGCCTAACTGGGTCCAAAGTCATTCGTAAGGATTGTTGCCTGTGCCTGAAGGAAGTAGAGAGTGATGAAATTCACCTCTTTGCCAAGTGCCTTTCATAGGCGCTGGACAGGCGTTGAGGGTCTCCTCTCCTGCACAAGTTGTGGGGTTCAGGCATTGGAACGTATGGGTGGGGCTGGAGCTCCTGTTGGAATCCATGTCACGTGGGGCTCCCAGATGCCCGTGGCGATGGCCCAGAAAGGCAGGAGCTTTGCAGAGGACGTACTTTCTCAGGTTCGTCCTTTCTTGCTTGGACATCCTGTGGAGGGAAGGAGTCAGGGTGAGATTGGTTTGTAGAGTTGGATGGAGATTCTCAGATGGCTTTCCCGTTGTGGGAAGAGTTTGTTGGGCAGCTTAAGAGCCACATGGGAACTGAGCTCAGGCCGGCATGGCGTGGGCAACTGAAAAGGCTGCCGTCCCTAAAGAGTGTGAACTGAGGAGCAGCAGGCTGCGGAGCAGGCCAGTCATGGTGATTTTTCACGGGCCTCCCTCTCTTTTGTCTCCTTGCATACGCACGGCAGGTCGTGTTTCCACGGAAGGATCGAAAGGTTGCCGCCGGCTCCTCTGGCTGTGGGAAGATGCCCAGGGAGGACGGGGAGCGCCCGCCTGCGCGTGCCCTCTGTTTCCTGAGTGTGGCCCTTCGTAGCTGACGATGGTAAGCGTCCCCTCGCCCCAGGTCACCGAGGTTGCTCCTTGCCAGGTGAGGGTCACAAGCGTGGATCGATGATGACTCCCACAAAAACATTCCTTGGAAGCTGAACAAAATGAGTGAAAACTCTATACCGTCTCTCTCATCGAAACTGAGGTCCACCACGTAGACGTAGGGGGCTGCAGTGAGCTGGGTGGTGGAGGGGAGAACCCTGTGGCCCTTTTTCGACGGGGGCCGTGTCGGAATGGACCCTGGAAGGGAAGGCCCCTTTCTGCCGAGTTCACCTGGCGTTAGGACCCCGAGCCCGTGGTCCTCTGAGTGTCAGTCCTCCTTTGGTTTCGGCATGCATGGGTGATCCAGAGCTCAAGGCCTGGGGGAAGACGTTGGCCTGCCCGGGAAGATTTCCTAGTGGGTGTTCGGCGGTAGGGTTCAGCCGTACTAGGGGGTTCTGGGCCGTGGCACAGGAGGATAACTCTCCTCCTCTTGTGCACTGGAGACGTTTTTGCCAAGGCGAGTCGCGCCGTGCTGGTCTGCTGGGTGTCCCAGAGAAAACTGAGGTCCACGTTCATCGGGGGCCGGAGGCAGGCCCAGCGCAAAGCAGGGGAGACCCTTCTTTAGTGCACAGGGGCGTGGTGTTTCCGGGAGTCTGATGGGTTTTCTCTTTTCCTGGAGATGCTTCAGTGTTGCCAGTGGTATTGCCACACAATGTTGGCAGGAGCCATGGTCCACCAGGGGAAGGAAGGGTGGGTCTCCAGAGGGACCAGTGCCTGGATGAGAGTAGATGGACATAGAGGGAATGCAAATGGAGGAACTGGGTCTTCCCACAAGCGGGTACTTTTGCTGCCACTTGTGTTAATGGATCCCCCTGATAGATGGTTGGCTCTCGAGTTGGGGCATCAGAAGTGCTTCAGGAAAGAGCCTTAGTATCGTTGTGTGCTTTCGGTGCGCCCGTGAGGCCGCATGCATGGTGGTCGATGTGCGTCCTGAGAGAGCCCATACGCGCTTTGGATCCCGAATGAGCCACCGTGGTGGCAGACCTCAGGGATGTCTTCTCTTGTAGGAGGCGCATGTGAACCCGAGACGTCAGCGTCTCGTTTTTGAGCGTAGGACAGCCGTGAATGGTTTGGGTAGTGGAAAGGCCTAACTGGGTCCAAAGTCATTCGTAAGGATTGTTGCCTGTGCCTGAAGGAAGTAGAGAGTGATGAAATTCACCTCTTTGCCAAGTGCCTTTCATAGGCGCTGGACAGGCGTTGAGGGTCTCCTCTCCTGCACAAGTTGTGGGGTTCAGGCATTGGAACGTATGGGTGGGGCTGGAACTCCTGTTGGAATCCATGTCACGTGGGGCTCCCAGATGCCCGTGGCGATGGCCCAGAAAGGCAGGAGCTTTGCAGAGGACGTACTTCCTCAGGTTCGTCCTTTCTTGCTTGGACATCCTGTGGAGGGAAGGAGTCAGGGTGAGATTGGTTTGTAGAGTTGGATGGAGATTCTCAGATGGCTTTCCCGTTGTGGGAAGAGTTTGTTGGGCAGCTTAAGAGCCACATGGGAACTGAGCTCAGGCCGGCATGGCGTGGGCAACTGAAAAGGCTGCCGTCCCTAAAGAGTGTGAACTGAGGAGCAGCAGGCTGCGGAGCAGGCCAGTCATGGTGATTTTTCACGGGCCTCCCTCTCTTTTGTCTCCTTGCATACGCACGGCAGGTCGTGTTTCCACGGAAGGATCGAAAGGTTGCCGCCGGCTCCTCTGGCTGTGGGAAGATGCCCAGGGAGGACGGGGAGCGCCCGCCTGCGCGTGCCCTCTGTTTCCTGAGTGTGGCCCTTCGTAGCTGACGATGGTAAGCGTCCCCTCGCCCCAGGTCACCGAGGTTGCTCCTTGCCAGGTGAGGGTCACAAGCGTGGATCGATGATGACTCCCACAAAAACATTCCTTGGAAGCTGAACAAAATGAGTGAAAACTCTATACCGTCTCTCTCATCGAAACTGAGGTCCACCACGTAGACGTAGGGGGCTGCAGTGAGCTGGGTGGTGGAGGGGAGAACCCTGTGGCCCTTTTTCGACGGGGGCCGTGTCGGAATGGACCCTGGAAGGGAAGGCCCCTTTCTGCCGAGTTCACCTGGCGTTAGGACCCCGAGCCCGTGGTCCTCTGAGTGTCAGTCCTCCTTTGGTTTCGGCATGCATGGGTGATCCAGAGCTCAAGGCCTGGGGGAAGACGTTGGCCTGCCCGGGAAGATTTCCTAGTGGGTGTTCGGCGGTAGGGTTCAGCCGTACTAGGGGGTTCTGGGCCGTGGCACAGGAGGATAACTCTCCTCCTCTTGTGCACTGGAGACGTTTTTGCCAAGGCGAGTCGCGCCGTGCTGGTCTGCTGGGTGTCCCAGAGAAAACTGAGGTCCACTTTCATCGGGGGCCGGAGGCAGTCCCAGCGCAAAGCAGGGGAGACCCTTCTTTAGTGCACAGGGGCGTGGTGTTTCCGGGAGTCTGATGGGTTTTCTCTTTTCCTGGAGATGCTTCAGTGTTGCCAGTGGTATTGCCACACAATGTTGGCAGGAGCCATGGTCCACCAGGGGAAGGAAGGGTGGGTCTCCAGAGGGACCAGTTCCTGGATGAGAGTAGATGGACATAGAGGGAATGCAAATGGAGGAACTGGGTCTTCCCACAAGCGGGTACTTTTGCTGCCACTTGTGTTAATGGATCCCCCTGATAGATGGTTGGCTCTCGAGTTGGGGCATCAGAAGTGCTTCAGGAAAGAGCCTTAGTATCGTTGTGTGCTTTCGGTGCGCCCGTGAGGCCGCATGCATGGTGGTCGATGTGCGTCCTGAGAGAGCCCATACGCGCTTTGGATCCCAAATGAGCCACCGTGGTGGCAGACCTCAGGGATGACTTCTCTTGTAGGAGGCGCATGTGAACCCGAGACGTCAGCGTCTCGTTTTTGAGCGTAGGACAGCCGTGAATGGTTTGGGTAGTGGAAAGGCCTAACTGGGTCCAAAGTCATTCGTAAGGATTGTTGCCTGTGCCTGAAGGAAGTAGAGAGTGATGAAATTCACCTCTTTGCCAAGTGCCTTTCATAGGCGCTGGACAGGCGTTGAGGGTCTCCTCTCCTGCACAAGTTGTGGGGTTCAGGCATTGGAACGTATGGGTGGGGCTGGAGCTCCTGTTGGAATCCATGTCACGTGGGGCTCCCAGATGCCCGTGGCGATGGCCCAGAAAGGCAGGAGCTTTGCAGAGGACGTACTTTCTCAGGTTCATCCTTTCTTGCTTGGGCATCCTGTGGAGGGAAGGAGTCAGGGTGAGATTGGTTTGTAGAGTTGGATGGAGATTCTCAGATGGCTTTCCCGTTGTGGGAAGAGTTTGTTGGGCAGCTTAAGAGCCACATGGGAACTGAGCTCAGGCCGGCATGGCGTGGGCAACTGAAAAGGCTGCCGTCCCTAAAGAGTGTGAACTGAGGAGCAGCAGGCTGCGGAGCAGGCCAGTCATGGTGATTTTTCACGGGCCTCCCTCTCTTTTGTCTCCTTGCATACGCACGGCAGGTCGTGTTTCCACGGAAGGATTGAAAGGTTGCCGCCGGCTCCTCTGGCTGTGGGAAGATGCCCAGGGAGGACGGGGAGCGCCCGCCTGCGCGTGCCCTCTGTTTCCTGAGTGTGGCCCTTCGTAGCTGACGATGGTAAGCGTCCCCTCGCCCCAGGTCACCGAGGTTGCTCCTTGCCAGGTGAGGGTCACAAGCGTGGATCGATGATGACTCCCACAAAAACATTCCTTGGAAGCTGAACAAAATGAGTGAAAACTCTATACCGTCTCTCTCATCGAAACTGAGGTCCACCACGTAGACGTAGGGGGCTGCAGTGAGCTGGGTGGTGGAGGGGAGAACCCTGTGGCCCTTTTTCGACGGGGGCCGTGTCGGAATGGACCCTGGAAGGGAAGGCCCCTTTCTGCCGAGTTCACCTGGCGTTAGGACCCCGAGCCCGTGGTCCTCTGAGTGTCAGTCCTCTTTTGGTTTCGGCATGCATGGGTGATCCAGAGCTCAAGGCCTGGGGGAAGACGTTGGCCTGCCCGGGAAGATTTCCTAGTGGGTGTTCGGCGGTAGGGTTCAGCCGTACTAGGGGGTTCTGGGCCGTGGCACAGGAGGATAACTCTCCTCCTCTTGTGCACTGGAGACGTTTTTGCCAAGGCGAGTCGCGCCGTGCTGGTCTGCTGGGTGTCCCAGAGAAAACTGAGGTCCACGTTCATCGGGGGCCGGAGGCAGGCCCAGCGCAAAGCAGGGGAGACCCTTCTTTAGTGCACAGGGGCGTGGTGTTTCCGGGAGTCTGATGGGTTTTCTCTTTTCCTGGAGATGCTTCAGTGTTGCCAGTGGTATTGCCACACAATGTTGGCAGGAGCCATGGTCCACCAGGGGAAGGAAGGGTGGGTCTCCAGAGGGACCAGTGCCTGGATGAGAGTAGATGGACATAGAGGGAATGCAAATGGAGGAACTGGGTCTTCCCACAAGCGGGTACTTTTGCTGCCACTTGTGTTAATGGATCCCCCTGATAGATGGTTGGCTCTCGAGTTGGGGCATCAGAAGTGCTTCAGGAAAGAGCCTTAGTATCGTTGTGTGCTTTCGGTGCGCCCGTGAGGCCGCATGCATGGTGGTCGATGTGCGTCCTGAGAGAGCCCATACGCGCTTTGGATCCCGAATGAGCCACCGTGGTGGCAGACCTCAGGGATGTCTTCTCTTGTAGGAGGCGCATGTGAACCCGAGACGTCAGCGTCTCGTTTTTGAGCGTAGGACAGCCGTGAATGGTTTGGGTAGTGGAAAGGCCTAACTGGGTCCAAAGTCATTCGTAAGGATTGTTGCCTGTGCCTGAAGGAAGTAGAGAGTGATGAAATTCACCTCTTTGCCAAGTGCCTTTCATAGGCGCTGGACAGGCGTTGAGGGTCTCCTCTCCTGCACAAGTTGTGGGGTTCAGGCATTGGAACGTATGGGTGGGGCTGGAGCTCCTGTTGGAATCCATGTCACGTGGGGCTCCCAGATGCCCGTGGCGATGGCCCAGAAAGGCAGGAGCTTTGCAGAGGACGTACTTTCTCAGGTTCGTCCTTTCTTGCTTGGACATCCTGTGGACGGAAGGAGTCAGGGTGAGATTGGTTTGTAGAGTTGGATGGAGATTCTCAGATGGCTTTCCCGTTGTGGGAAGAGTTTGTTGGGCAGCTTAAGAGCCACATGGGAACTGAGCTCAGGCCGGCATGGCGTGGGCAACTGAAAAGGCTGCCGTCCCTAAAGAGTGTGAACTGAGGAGCAGCAGGCTGCGGAGCAGGCCAGTCATGGTGATTTTTCACGGGCCTCCCTCTCTTTTGTCTCCTTGCATACGCACGGCAGTTCGTGTTTCCACGGAAGGATCGAAAGGTTGCCGCCGGCTCCTCTGGCTGTGGGAAGATGCCCAGGGAGGACGGGGAGCGCCCGCCTGCGCGTGCCCTCTGTTTCCTGAGTGTGGCCCTTCGTAGCTGACGATGGTAAGCGTCCCCTCGCCCCAGGTCACCGAGGTTGCTCCTTGCCAGGTGAGGGTCACAAGCGTGGATCGATGATGACTCCCACAAAAACATTCCTTGGAAGCTGAACAAAATGAGTGAAAACTCTATACCGTCTCTCTCATCGAAACTGAGGTCCACCACGTAGACGTAGGGGGCTGCAGTGAGCTGGGTGGTGGAGGGGAGAACCCTGTGGCCCTTTTTCGACGGGGGCCGTGTCGGAATGGACCCTGGAAGGGAAGGCCCCTTTCTGCCGAGTTCACCTGGCGTTAGGACCCCGAGCCCGTGGTCCTCTGAGTGTCAGTCCTCTTTTGGTTTCCGCATGCATGGGTGATCCAGAGCTCAAGGCCTGGGGGAAGACGTTGGCCTGCCCGGGAAGATTTCCTAGTGGGTGTTCGGCGGTAGGGTTCAGCCGTACTAGGGGGTTCTGGGCCGTGGCACAGGAGGATAACTCTCCTCCTCTTGTGCACTGGAGACGTTTTGGCCAAGGCGAGTCGCGCCGTGCTGGTCTGCTGGGTGTCCCAGAGAAAACTGAGGTCCACTTTCATCGGGGGCCGGAGGCAGGCCCAGCGCAAAGCAGGGGAGACCCTTCTTTAGTGCACAGGGGCCTGGTGTTTCCGGGAGTCTGATGGGTTTTCTCTTTTCCTGGAGATGCTTCAGTGTTGCCAGTGGTATTGCCACACAATGTTGGCAGGAGCCATGGTCCACCAGGGGAAGGAAGGGTGGGTCTCCAGAGGGACCAGTGCCTGGATGAGAGTAGATGGACATAGAGGGAATGCAAATGGAGGAACTGGGTCTTCCCACAAGCGGGTACTTTTGCTGCCACTTGTGTTAATGGATCCCCCTGATAGATGGTTGGCTCTCGAGTTGGGGCATCAGAAGTGCTTCAGGAAAGAGCCTTAGTATCCTTGTGTGCTTTCGGTGCGCCCGTGAGGCCGCATGCATGGTGGTCGATGTGCGTCCTGAGAGAGCCCATACGCGCTTTGGATCCCGAATGAGCCACCGTGGTGGCAGACCTCAGGGATGTCTTCTCTTGTAGGAGGCGCATGTGAACCCGAGACGTCAGCGTCTCGTTTTTGAGCGTAGGACAGCCGTGAATGGTTTGGGTAGTGGAAAGGCCTAACTGGGTCCAAAGTCATTCGTAAGGATTGTTGCCTGTGCCTGAAGGAAGTAGAGAGTGATGAAATTCACCTCTTTGCCAAGTGCCTTTCATAGGCGCTGGACAGGCGTTGAGGGTCTCCTCTCCTGCACAAGTTGTGGGGTTCAGGCATTGGAACGTATGGGTGGGGCTGGAACTCCTGTTGGAATCCATGTCACGTGGGGCTCCCAGATGCCCGTGGCGATGGCCCAGAAAGGCAGGAGCTTTGCAGAGGACGTACTTCCTCAGGTTCGTCCTTTCTTGCTTGGACATCCTGTGGAGGGAAGGAGTCAGGGTGAGATTGGTTTGTAGAGTTGGATGGAGATTCTCAGATGGCTTTCCTGTTGTGGGAAGAGTTTGTTGGGCAGCTTAAGAGCCACATGGGAACTGAGCTCAGGCCGGCATGGCGTGGGCAACTGAAAAGGCTGCCGTCCCTAAAGAGTGTGAACTGAGGAGCAGCAGGCTGCGGAGCAGGCCAGTCATGGTGATTTTTCACGGGCCTCCCTCTCTTTTGTCTCCTTGCATACGCACGGCAGGTCGTGTTTCCACGGAAGGATCGAAAGGTTGCCGCCGGCTCCTCTGGCTGTGGGAAGATGCCCAGGGAGGACGGGGAGCGCCCGCCTGCGCGTGCCCTCTGTTTCCTGAGTGTGGCCCTTCGTAGCTGACGATGGTAAGCGTCCCCTCGCCCCAGGTCACCGAGGTTGCTCCTTGCCAGGTGAGGGTCACAAGCGTGGATCGATGATGACTCCCACAAAAACATTCCTTGGAAGCTGAACAAAATGAGTGAAAACTCTATACCGTCTCTCTCATCGAAACTGAGGTCCACCACGTAGACGTAGGGGGCTGCAGTGAGCTGGGTGGTGGAGGGGAGAACCCTGTGGCCCTTTTTCGACGGGGGCCGTGTCGGAATGGACCCTGGAAGGGAAGGCCCCTTTCTGCCGAGTTCACCTGGCGTTAGGACCCCGAGCCCGTGGTCCTCTGAGTGTCAGTCCTCCTTTGGTTTCGGCATGCATGGGTGATCCAGAGCTCAAGGCCTGGGGGAAGACGTTGGCCTGCCCGGGAAGATTTCCTAGTGGGTGTTCGGCGGTAGGGTTCAGCCGTACTAGGGGGTTCTGGGCCGTGGCACAGGAGGATAACTCTCCTCCTCTTGTGCACTGGAGACGTTTTTGCCAAGGCGAGTCGCGCCGTGCTGGTCTGCTGGGTGTCCCAGAGAAAACTGAGGTCCACGTTCATCGGGGGCCGGAGGCAGGCCCAGCGCAAAGCAGGGGAGACCCTTCTTTAGTGCACAGGGGCGTGGTGTTTCCGGGAGTCTGATGGGTTTTCTCTTTTCCTGGAGATGCTTCAGTGTTGCCAGTGGTATTGCCACACAATGTTGGCAGGAGCCATGGTCCACCAGGGGAAGGAAGGGTGGGTCTCCAGAGGGACCAGTGCCTGGATGAGAGTAGATGGACATAGAGGGAATGCAAATGGAGGAACTGGGTCTTCCCACAAGCGGGTACTTTTGCTGCCACTTGTGTTAATGGATCCCCCTGATAGATGGTTGGCTCTCGAGTTGGGGCATCAGAAGTGCTTCAGGAAAGAGCCTTAGTATCCTTGTGTGCTTTCGGTGCGCCCGTGAGGCCGCATGCATGGTGGTCGATGTGCGTCCTGAGAGAGCCCATACGCGCTTTGGATCCCGAATGAGCCACCGTGGTGGCAGACCTCAGGGATGTCTTCTCTTGTAGGAGGCGCATGTGAACCCGAGACGTCAGCGTCTCGTTTTTGAGCGTAGGACAGCCGTGAATGGTTTGGGTAGTGGAAAGGCCTAACTGGGTCCAAAGTCATTCGTAAGGATTGTTGCCTGTGCCTGAAGGAAGTAGAGAGTGATGAAATTCACCTCTTTGCCAAGTGCCTTTCATAGGCGCTGGACAGGCGTTGAGGGTCTCCTCTCCTGCACAAGTTGTGGGGTTCAGGCATTGGAACGTATGGGTGGGGCTGGAACTCCTGTTGGAATCCATGTCACGTGGGGCTCCCAGATGCCCGTGGCGATGGCCCAGAAAGGCAGGAGCTTTGCAGAGGACGTACTTCCTCAGGTTCGTCCTTTCTTGCTTGGACATCCTGTGGAGGGAAGGAGTCAGGGTGAGATTGGTTTGTAGAGTTGGATGGAGATTCTCAGATGGCTTTCCCGTTGTGGGAAGAGTTTGTTGGGCAGCTTAAGAGCCACATGGGAACTGAGCTCAGGCCGGCATGGCGTGGGCAACTGAAAAGGCTGCCGTCCCTAAAGAGTGTGAACTGAGGAGCAGCAGGCTGCGGAGCAGGCCAGTCATGGTGATTTTTCACGGGCCTCCCTCTCTTTTGTCTCCTTGCATACGCACGGCAGGTCGTGTTTCCACGGAAGGATTGAAAGGTTGCCGCCGGCTCCTCTGGCTGTGGGAAGATGCCCAGGGAGGACGGGGAGCGCCCGCCTGCGCGTGCCCTCTGTTTCCTGAGTGTGGCCCTTCGTAGCTGACGATGGTAAGCGTCCCCTCGCCCCAGGTCACCGAGGTTGCTCCTTGCCAGGTGAGGGTCACAAGCGTGGATCGATGATGACTCCCACAAAAACATTCCTTGGAAGCTGAACAAAATGAGTGAAAACTCTATACCGTCTCTCTCATCGAAACTGAGGTCCACCACGTAGACGTAGGGGGCTGCAGTGAGCTGGGTGGTGGAGGGGAGAACCCTGTGGCCCTTTTTCGACGGGGGCCGTGTCGGAATGGACCCTGGAAGGGAAGGCCCCTTTCTGCCGTGTTCACCTGGCGTTAGGACCCCGAGCCCGTGGTCCTCTGAGTGTCAGTCCTCCTTTGGTTTCGGCATGCATGGGTGATCCAGAGCTCAAGGCCTGGGGGAAGACGTTGGCCTGCCCGGGAAGATTTCCTAGTGGGTGTTCGGCGGTAGGGTTCAGCCGTACTAGGGGGTTCTGGGCCGTGGCACAGGAGGATAACTCTCCTCCTCTTGTGCACTGGAGACGTTTTGGCCAAGGCGAGTCGCGCCGTGCTGGTCTGCTGGGTGTCCCAGAGAAAACTGAGGTCCACTTTCATCGGGGGCCGGAGGCAGGCCCAGCGCAAAGCAGGGGAGACCCTTCTTTAGTGCACAGGGGCGTGGTGTTTCCGGGAGTCTGATGGGTTTTCTCTTTTCCTGGAGATGCTTCAGTGTTGCCAGTGGTATTGCCACACAATGTTGGCAGGAGCCATGGTCCACCAGGGGAAGGAAGGGTGGGTCTCCAGAGGGACCAGTGCCTGGATGAGAGTAGATGGACATAGAGGGAATGCAAATGGAGGAACTGGGTCTTCCCACAAGCGGGTACTTTTGCTGCCACTTGTGTTAATGGATCCCCCTGATAGATGGTTGGCTCTCGAGTTGGGGCATCAGAAGTGCTTCAGGAAAGAGCCTTAGTATCGTTGTGTGCTTTCGGTGCGCCCGTGAGGCCGCATGCATGGTGGTCGATGTGCGTCCTGAGAGAGCCCATACGCGCTTTGGATCCCGAATGAGCCACCGTGGTGGCAGACCTCAGGATGACTTCTCTTGTAGGAGGCGCATGTGAACCCGAGACGTCAGCGTCTCGTTTTTGAGCATAGGACAGCCGTGAATGGTTTGGGTAGTGGAAAGGCCTAACTGGGTCCAAAGTCATTCGTAAGGATTGTTGCCTGTGCCTGAAGGAAGTAGAGAGTGATGAAATTCACCTCTTTGCCAAGTGCCTTTCATAGGCGCTGGACAGGCGTTGAGGGTCTCCTCTCCTGCACAAGTTGTGGGGTTCAGGCATTGGAACGTATGGGTGGGGCTGGAGCTCCTGTTGGAATCCATGTCACGTGGGGCTCCCAGATGCCCGTGGCGATGGCCCAGAAAGGCAGGAGCTTTGCAGAGGACGTACTTTCTCAGGTTCGTCCTTTCTTGCTTGGACATCCTGTGGAGGGAAGGAGTCAGGGTGAGATTGGTTTGTAGAGTTGGATGGAGATTCTCAGATGGCTTTCCCGTTGTGGGAAGAGTTTGTTGGGCAGCTTAAGAGCCACATGGGAACTGAGCTCAGGCCGGCATGGCGTGGGCAACTGAAAAGGCTGCCGTCCCTAAAGAGTGTGAACTGAGGAGCAGCAGGCTGCGGAGCAGGCCAGTCATGGTGATTTTTCACGGGCCTCCCTCTCTTTTGTCTCCTTGCATACGCACGGCAGGTCGTGTTTCCACGGAAGGATTGAAAGGTTGCCGCCGGCTCCTCTGGCTGTGGGAAGATGCCCAGGGAGGACGGGGAGCGCCCGCCTGCGCGTGCCCTCTGTTTCCTGAGTGTGGCCCTTCGTAGCTGACGATGGTAAGCGTCCCCTCGCCCCAGGTCACCGAGGTTGCTCCTTGCCAGGTGAGGGTCACAAGCGTGGATCGATGATGACTCCCACAAAAACATTCCTTGGAAGCTGAACAAAATGAGTGAAAACTCTATACCGTCTCTCTCATCGAAACTGAGGTCCACCACGTAGACGTAGGGGGCTGCAGTGAGCTGGGTGGTGGAGGGGAGAACCCTGTGGCCCTTTTTCGACGGGGGCCGTGTCGGAATGGACCCTGGAAGGGAAGGCCCCTTTCTGCCGAGTTCACCTGGCGTTAGGACCCCGAGCCCGTGGTCCTCTGAGTGTCAGTCCTCCTTTGGTTTCGGCATGCATGGGTGATCCAGAGCTCAAGGCCTGGGGGAAGACGTTGGCCTGCCCGGGAAGATTTCCTAGTGGGTGTTCGGCGGTAGGGTTCAGCCGTACTAGGGGGTTCTGGGCCGTGGCACAGGAGGATAACTCTCCTCCTCTTGTGCACTGGAGACGTTTTGGCCAAGGCGAGTCGCGCCGTGCTGGTCTGCTGGGTGTCCCAGAGAAAACTGAGGTCCACGTTCATCGGGGGCCGGAGGCAGGCCCAGCGCAAAGCAGGGGAGACCCTTCTTTAGTGCACAGGGGCGTGGTGTTTCCGGGAGTCTGATGGGTTTTCTCTTTTCCTGGAGATGCTTCAGTGTTGCCAGTGGTATTGCCACACAATGTTGGCAGGAGCCATGGTCCACCAGGGGAAGGAAGGGTGGGTCTCCAGAGGGACCAGTGCCTGGATGAGAGTAGATGGACATAGAGGGAATGCAAATGGAGGAACTGGGTCTTCCCACAAGCGGGTACTTTTGCTGCCACTTGTGTTAATGGATCCCCCTGATAGATGGTTGGCTCTCGAGTTGGGGCATCAGAAGTGCTTCAGGAAAGAGCCTTAGTATCGTTGTGTGCTTTCGGTGCGCCCGTGAGGCCGCATGCATGGTGGTCGATGTGCGTCCTGAGAGAGCCCATACGCGCTTTGGATCCCGAATGAGCCACCGTGGTGGCAGACCTCAGGGATGTCTTCTCTTGTAGGAGGCGCATGTGAACCCGAGACGTCAGCGTCTCGTTTTTGAGCGTAGGACAGCCGTGAATGGTTTGGGTAGTGGAAAGGCCTAACTGGGTCCAAAGTCATTCGTAAGGATTGTTGCCTGTGCCTGAAGGAAGTAGAGAGTGATGAAATTCACCTCTTTGCCAAGTGCCTTTCATAGGCGCTGGACAGGCGTTGAGGGTCTCCTCTCCTGCACAAGTTGTGGGGTTCAGGCATTGGAACGTATGGGTGGGGCTGGAGCTCCTGTTGGAATCCATGTCACGTGGGGCTCCCAGATGCCCGTGGCGATGGCCCAGAAAGGCAGGAGCTTTGCAGAGGACGTACTTCCTCAGGTTCGTCCTTTCTTGCTTGGACATCCTGTGGAGGGAAGGAGTCAGGGTGAGATTGGTTTGTAGAGTTGGATGGAGATTCTCAGATGGCTTTCCTGTTGTGGGAAGAGTTTGTTGGGCAGCTTAAGAGCCACATGGGAACTGAGCTCAGGCCGGCATGGCGTGGGCAACTGAAAAGGCTGCCGTCCCTAAAGAGTGTGAACTGAGGAGCAGCAGGCTGCGGAGCAGGCCAGTCATGGTGATTTTTCACGGGCCTCCCTCTCTTTTGTCTCCTTGCATACGCACGGCAGGTCGTGTTTCCACGGAAGGATTGAAAGGTTGCCGCCGGCTCCTCTGGCTGTGGGAAGATGCCCAGGGAGGACGGGGAGCGCCCGCCTGCGCGTGCCCTCTGTTTCCTGAGTGTGGCCCTTCGTAGCTGACGATGGTAAGCGTCCCCTCGCCCCAGGTCACCGAGGTTGCTCCTTGCCAGGTGAGGGTCACAAGCGTGGATCGATGATGACTCCCACAAAAACATTCCTTGGAAGCTGAACAAAATGAGTGAAAACTCTATACCGTCTCTCTCATCGAAACTGAGGTCCACCACGTAGACGTAGGGGGCTGCAGTGAGCTGGGTGGTGGAGGGGAGAACCCTGTGGCCCTTTTTCGACGGGGGCCGTGTCGGAATGGACCCTGGAAGGGAAGGCCCCTTTCTGCCGAGTTCACCTGGCGTTAGGACCCCGAGCCCGTGGTCCTCTGAGTGTCAGTCCTCCTTTGGTTTCGGCATGCATGGGTGATCCAGAGCTCAAGGCCTGGGGGAAGACGTTGGCCTGCCCGGGAAGATTTCCTAGTGGGTGTTCGGCGGTAGGGTTCAGCCGTACTAGGGGGTTCTGGGCCGTGGCACAGGAGGATAACTCTCCTCCTCTTGTGCACTGGAGACGTTTTTGCCAAGGCGAGTCGCGCCGTGCTGGTCTGCTGGGTGTCCCAGAGAAAACTGAGGTCCACTTTCATCGGGGGCCGGAGGCAGTCCCAGCGCAAAGCAGGGGAGACCCTTCTTTAGTGCACAGGGGCGTGGTGTTTCCGGGAGTCTGATGGGTTTTCTCTTTTCCTGGAGATGCTTCAGTGTTGCCAGTGGTATTGCCACACAATGTTGGCAGGAGCCATGGTCCACCAGGGGAAGGAAGGGTGGGTCTCCAGAGGGACCAGTGCCTGGATGAGAGTAGATGGACATAGAGGGAATGCAAATGGAGGAACTGGGTCTTCCCACAAGCGGGTACTTTTGCTGCCACTTGTGTTAATGGATCCCCCTGATAGATGGTTGGCTCTCGAGTTGGGGCATCAGAAGTGCTTCAGGAAAGAGCCTTAGTATCGTTGTGTGCTTTCGGTGCGCCCGTGAGGCCGCATGCATGGTGGTCGATGTGCGTCCTGAGAGAGCCCATACGCGCTTTGGATCCCGAATGAGCCACCGTGGTGGCAGACCTCAGGGATGACTTCTCTTGTAGGAGGCGCATGTGAACCCGAGACGTCAGCGTCTCGTTTTTGAGCGTAGGACAGCCGTGAATGGTTTGGGTAGTGGAAAGGCCTAACTGGGTCCAAAGTCATTCGTAAGGATTGTTGCCTGTGCCTGAAGGAAGTAGAGAGTGATGAAATTCACCTCTTTGCCAAGTGCCTTTCATAGGCGCTGGACAGGCGTTGAGGGTCTCCTCTCCTGCACAAGTTGTGGGGTTCAGGCATTGGAACGTATGGGTGGGGCTGGAGCTCCTGTTGGAATCCATGTCACGTGGGGCTCCCAGATGCCCGTGGCGATGGCCCAGAAAGGCAGGAGCTTTGCAGAGGACGTACTTTCTCAGGTTCGTCCTTTCTTGCTTGGACATCCTGTGGAGGGAAGGAGTCAGGGTGAGATTGGTTTGTAGAGTTGGATGGAGATTCTCAGATGGCTTTCCCGTTGTGGGAAGAGTTTGTTGGGCAGCTTAAGAGCCACATGGGAACTGAGCTCAGGCCGGCATGGCGTGGGCAACTGAAAAGGCTGCCGTCCCTAAAGAGTGTGAACTGAGGAGCAGCAGGCTGCGGAGCAGGCCAGTCATGGTGATTTTTCACGGGCCTCCCTCTCTTTTGTCTCCTTGCATACGCACGGCAGGTCGTGTTTCCACGGAAGGATTGAAAGGTTGCCGCCGGCTCCTCTGGCTGTGGGAAGATGCCCAGGGAGGACGGGGAGCGCCCGCCTGCGCGTGCCCTCTGTTTCCTGAGTGTGGCCCTTCGTAGCTGACGATGGTAAGCGTCCCCTCGCCCCAGGTCACCGAGGTTGCTCCTTGCCAGGTGAGGGTCACAAGCGTGGATCGATGATGACTCCCACAAAAACATTCCTTGGAAGCTGAACAAAATGAGTGAAAACTCTATACCGTCTCTCTCATCGAAACTGAGGTCCACCACGTAGACGTAGGGGGCTGCAGTGAGCTGGGTGGTGGAGGGGAGAACCCTGTGGCCCTTTTTCGACGGGGGCCGTGTCGGAATGGACCCTGGAAGGGAAGGCCCCTTTCTGCCGAGTTCACCTGGCGTTAGGACCCCGAGCCCGTGGTCCTCTGAGTGTCAGTCCTCCTTTGGTTTCGGCATGCATGGGTGATCCAGAGCTCAAGGCCTGGGGGAAGACGTTGGCCTGCCCGGGAAGATTTCCTAGTGGGTGTTCGGCGGTAGGGTTCAGCCGTACTAGGGGGTTCTGGGCCGTGGCACAGGAGGATAACTCTCCTCCTCTTGTGCACTGGAGACGTTTTTGCCAAGGCGAGTCGCGCCGTGCTGGTCTGCTGGGTGTCCCAGAGAAAACTGAGGTCCACTTTCATCGGGGGCCGGAGGCAGTCCCAGCGCAAAGCAGGGGAGACCCTTCTTTAGTGCACAGGGGCGTGGTGTTTCCGGGAGTCTGATGGGTTTTCTCTTTTCCTGGAGATGCTTCAGTGTTGCCAGTGGTATTGCCACACAATGTTGGCAGGAGCCATGGTCCACCAGGGGAAGGAAGGGTGGGTCTCCAGAGGGACCAGTGCCTGGATGAGAGTAGATGGACATAGAGGGAATGCAAATGGAGGAACTGGGTCTTCCCACAAGCGGGTACTTTTGCTGCCACTTGTGTTAATGGATCCCCCTGATAGATGGTTGGCTCTCGAGTTGGGGCATCAGAAGTGCTTCAGGAAAGAGCCTTAGTATCGTTGTGTGCTTTCGGTGCGCCCGTGAGGCCGCATGCATGGTGGTCGATGTGCGTCCTGAGAGAGCCCATACGCGCTTTGGATCCCGAATGAGCCACCGTGGTGGCAGACCTCAGGGATGACTTCTCTTGTAGGAGGCGCATGTGAACCCGAGACGTCAGCGTCTCGTTTTTGAGCATAGGACAGCCGTGAATGGTTTGGGTAGTGGAAAGGCCTAACTGGGTCCAAAGTCATTCGTAAGGATTGTTGCCTGTGCCTGAAGGAAGTAGAGAGTGATGAAATTCACCTCTTTGCCAAGTGCCTTTCATAGGCGCTGGACAGGCGTTGAGGGTCTCCTCTCCTGCACAAGTTGTGGGGTTCAGGCATTGGAACGTATGGGTGGGGCTGGAGCTCCTGTTGGAATCCATGTCACGTGGGGCTCCCAGATGCCCGTGGCGATGGCCCAGAAAGGCAGGAGCTTTGCAGAGGACGTACTTTCTCAGGTTCGTCCTTTCTTGCTTGGACATCCTGTGGAGGGAAGGAGTCAGGGTGAGATTGGTTTGTAGAGTTGGATGGAGATTCTCAGATGGCTTTCCCGTTGTGGGAAGAGTTTGTTGGGCAGCTTAAGAGCCACATGGGAACTGAGCTCAGGCCGGCATGGCGTGGGCAACTGAAAAGGCTGCCGTCCCTAAAGAGTGTGAACTGAGGAGCAGCAGGCTGCGGAGCAGGCCAGTCATGGTGATTTTTCACGGGCCTCCCTCTCTTTTGTCTCCTTGCATACGCACGGCAGGTCGTGTTTCCACGGAAGGATTGAAAGGTTGCCGCCGGCTCCTCTGGCTGTGGGAAGATGCCCAGGGAGGACGGGGAGCGCCCGCCTGCGCGTGCCCTCTGTTTCCTGAGTGTGGCCCTTCGTAGCTGACGATGGTAAGCGTCCCCTCGCCCCAGGTCACCGAGGTTGCTCCTTGCCAGGTGAGGGTCACAAGCGTGGATCGATGATGACTCCCACAAAAACATTCCTTGGAAGCTGAACAAAATGAGTGAAAACTCTATACCGTCTCTCTCATCGAAACTGAGGTCCACCACGTAGACGTAGGGGGCTGCAGTGAGCTGGGTGGTGGAGGGGAGAACCCTGTGGCCCTTTTTCGACGGGGGCCGTGTCGGAATGGACCCTGGAAGGGAAGGCCCCTTTCTGCCGAGTTCACCTGGCGTTAGGACCCCGAGCCCGTGGTCCTCTGAGTGTCAGTCCTCCTTTGGTTTCGGCATGCATGGGTGATCCAGAGCTCAAGGCCTGGGGGAAGACGTTGGCCTGCCCGGGAAGATTTCCTAGTGGGTGTTCGGCGGTAGGGTTCAGCCGTACTAGGGGGTTCTGGGCCGTGGCACAGGAGGATAACTCTCCTCCTCTTGTGCACTGGAGACGTTTTGGCCAAGGCGAGTCGCGCCGTGCTGGTCTGCTGGGTGTCCCAGAGAAAACTGAGGTCCACGTTCATCGGGGGCCGGAGGCAGGCCCAGCGCAAAGCAGGGGAGACCCTTCTTTAGTGCACAGGGGCGTGGTGTTTCCGGGAGTCTGATGGGTTTTCTCTTTTCCTGGAGATGCTTCAGTGTTGCCAGTGGTATTGCCACACAATGTTGGCAGGAGCCATGGTCCACCAGGGGAAGGAAGGGTGGGTCTCCAGAGGGACCAGTGCCTGGATGAGAGTAGATGGACATAGAGGGAATGCAAATGGAGGAACTGGGTCTTCCCACAAGCGGGTACTTTTGCTGCCACTTGTGTTAATGGATCCCCCTGATAGATGGTTGGCTCTCGAGTTGGGGCATCAGAAGTGCTTCAGGAAAGAGCCTTAGTATCGTTGTGTGCTTTCGGTGCGCCCGTGAGGCCGCATGCATGGTGGTCGATGTGCGTCCTGAGAGAGCCCATACGCGCTTTGGATCCCGAATGAGCCACCGTGGTGGCAGACCTCAGGGATGACTTCTCTTGTAGGAGGCGCATGTGAACCCGAGACGTCAGCGTCTCGTTTTTGAGCGTAGGACAGCCGTGAATGGTTTGGGTAGTGGAAAGGCCTAACTGGGTCCAAAGTCATTCGTAAGGATTGTTGCCTGTGCCTGAAGGAAGTAGAGAGTGATGAAATTCACCTCTTTGCCAAGTGCCTTTCATAGGCGCTGGACAGGCGTTGAGGGTCTCCTCTCCTGCACAAGTTGTGGGGTTCAGGCATTGGAACGTATGGGTGGGGCTGGAGCTCCTGTTGGAATCCATGTCACGTGGGGCTCCCAGATGCCCGTGGCGATGGCCCAGAAAGGCAGGAGCTTTGCAGAGGACGTACTTTCTCAGGTTCGTCCTTTCTTGCTTGGACATCCTGTGGAGGGAAGGAGTCAGGGTGAGATTGGTTTGTAGAGTTGGATGGAGATTCTCAGATGGCTTTCCCGTTGTGGGAAGAGTTTGTTGGGCAGCTTAAGAGCCACATGGGAACTGAGCTCAGGCCGGCATGGCGTGGGCAACTGAAAAGGCTGCCGTCCCTAAAGAGTGTGAACTGAGGAGCAGCAGGCTGCGGAGCAGGCCAGTCATGGTGATTTTTCACGGGCCTCCCTCTCTTTTGTCTCCTTGCATACGCACGGCAGGTCGTGTTTCCACGGAAGGATTGAAAGGTTGCCGCCGGCTCCTCTGGCTGTGGGAAGATGCCCAGGGAGGACGGGGAGCGCCCGCCTGCGCGTGCCCTCTGTTTCCTGAGTGTGGCCCTTCGTAGCTGACGATGGTAAGCGTCCCCTCGCCCCAGGTCACCGAGGTTGCTCCTTGCCAGGTGAGGGTCACAAGCGTGGATCGATGATGACTCCCACAAAAACATTCCTTGGAAGCTGAACAAAATGAGTGAAAACTCTATACCGTCTCTCTCATCGAAACTGAGGTCCACCACGTAGACGTAGGGGGCTGCAGTGAGCTGGGTGGTGGAGGGGAGAACCCTGTGGCCCTTTTTCGACGGGGGCCGTGTCGGAATGGACCCTGGAAGGGAAGGCCCCTTTCTGCCGAGTTCACCTGGCGTTAGGACCCCGAGCCCGTGGTCCTCTGAGTGTCAGTCCTCCTTTGGTTTCGGCATGCATGGGTGATCCAGAGCTCAAGGCCTGGGGGAAGACGTTGGCCTGCCCGGGAAGATTTCCTAGTGGGTGTTCGGCGGTAGGGTTCAGCCGTACTAGGGGGTTCTGGGCCGTGGCACAGGAGGATAACTCTCCTCCTCTTGTGCACTGGAGACGTTTTTGCCAAGGCGAGTCGCGCCGTGCTGGTCTGCTGGGTGTCCCAGAGAAAACTGAGGTCCACTTTCATCGGGGGCCGGAGGCAGTCCCAGCGCAAAGCAGGGGAGACCCTTCTTTAGTGCACAGGGGCGTGGTGTTTCCGGGAGTCTGATGGGTTTTCTCTTTTCCTGGAGATGCTTCAGTGTTGCCAGTGGTATTGCCACACAATGTTGGCAGGAGCCATGGTCCACCAGGGGAAGGAAGGGTGGGTCTCCAGAGGGACCAGTGCCTGGATGAGAGTAGATGGACATAGAGGGAATGCAAATGGAGGAACTGGGTCTTCCCACAAGCGGGTACTTTTGCTGCCACTTGTGTTAATGGATCCCCCTGATAGATGGTTGGCTCTCGAGTTGGGGCATCAGAAGTGCTTCAGGAAAGAGCCTTAGTATCGTTGTGTGCTTTCGGTGCGCCCGTGAGGCCGCATGCATGGTGGTCGATGTGCGTCCTGAGAGAGCCCATACGCGCTTTGGATCCCGAATGAGCCACCGTGGTGGCAGACCTCAGGGATGACTTCTCTTGTAGGAGGCGCATGTGAACCCGAGACGTCAGCGTCTCGTTTTTGAGCGTAGGACAGCCGTGAATGGTTTGGGTAGTGGAAAGGCCTAACTGGGTCCAAAGTCATTCGTAAGGATTGTTGCCTGTGCCTGAAGGAAGTAGAGAGTGATGAAATTCACCTCTTTGCCAAGTGCCTTTCATAGGCGCTGGACAGGCGTTGAGGGTCTCCTCTCCTGCACAAGTTGTGGGGTTCAGGCATTGGAACGTATGGGTGGGGCTGGAGCTCCTGTTGGAATCCATGTCACGTGGGGCTCCCAGATGCCCGTGGCGATGGCCCAGAAAGGCAGGAGCTTTGCAGAGGACGTACTTTCTCAGGTTCGTCCTTTCTTGCTTGGACATCCTGTGGAGGGAAGGAGTCAGGGTGAGATTGGTTTGTAGAGTTGGATGGAGATTCTCAGATGGCTTTCCCGTTGTGGGAAGAGTTTGTTGGGCAGCTTAAGAGCCACATGGGAACTGAGCTCAGGCCGGCATGGCGTGGGCAACTGAAAAGGCTGCCGTCCCTAAAGAGTGTGAACTGAGGAGCAGCAGGCTGCGGAGCAGGCCAGTCATGGTGATTTTTCACGGGCCTCCCTCTCTTTTGTCTCCTTGCATACGCACGGCAGGTCGTGTTTCCACGGAAGGATCGAAAGGTTGCCGCCGGCTCCTCTGGCTGTGGGAAGATGCCCAGGGAGGACGGGGAGCGCCCGCCTGCGCGTGCCCTCTGTTTCCTGAGTGTGGCCCTTCGTAGCTGACGATGGTAAGCGTCCCCTCGCCCCAGGTCACCGAGGTTGCTCCTTGCCAGGTGAGGGTCACAAGCGTGGATCGATGATGACTCCCACAAAAACATTCCTTGGAAGCTGAACAAAATGAGTGAAAACTCTATACCGTCTCTCTCATCGAAACTGAGGTCCACCACGTAGACGTAGGGGGCTGCAGTGAGCTGGGTGGTGGAGGGGAGAACCCTGTGGCCCTTTTTCGACGGGGGCCGTGTCGGAATGGACCCTGGAAGGGAAGGCCCCTTTCTGCCGAGTTCACCTGGCGTTAGGACCCCGAGCCCGTGGTCCTCTGAGTGTCAGTCCTCCTTTGGTTTCGGCATGCATGGGTGATCCAGAGCTCAAGGCCTGGGGGAAGACGTTGGCCTGCCCGGGAAGATTTCCTAGTGGGTGTTCGGCGGTAGGGTTCAGCCGTACTAGGGGGTTCTGGGCCGTGGCACAGGAGGATAACTCTCCTCCTCTTGTGCACTGGAGACGTTTTGGCCAAGGCGAGTCGCGCCGTGCTGGTCTGCTGGGTGTCCCAGAGAAAACTGAGGTCCACGTTCATCGGGGGCCGGAGGCAGGCCCAGCGCAAAGCAGGGGAGACCCTTCTTTAGTGCACAGGGGCGTGGTGTTTCCGGGAGTCTGATGGGTTTTCTCTTTTCCTGGAGATGCTTCAGTGTTGCCAGTGGTATTGCCACACAATGTTGGCAGGAGCCATGGTCCACCAGGGGAAGGAAGGGTGGGTCTCCAGAGGGACCAGTGCCTGGATGAGAGTAGATGGACATAGAGGGAATGCAAATGGAGGAACTGGGTCTTCCCACAAGCGGGTACTTTTGCTGCCACTTGTGTTAATGGATCCCCCTGATAGATGGTTGGCTCTCGAGTTGGGGCATCAGAAGTGCTTCAGGAAAGAGCCTTAGTATCCTTGTGTGCTTTCGGTGCGCCCGTGAGGCCGCATGCATGGTGGTCGATGTGCGTCCTGAGAGAGCCCATACGCGCTTTGGATCCCGAATGAGCCACCGTGGTGGCAGACCTCAGGGATGTCTTCTCTTGTAGGAGGCGCATGTGAACCCGAGACGTCAGCGTCTCGTTTTTGAGCGTAGGACAGCCGTGAATGGTTTGGGTAGTGGAAAGGCCTAACTGGGTCCAAAGTCATTCGTAAGGATTGTTGCCTGTGCCTGAAGGAAGTAGAGAGTGATGAAATTCACCTCTTTGCCAAGTGCCTTTCATAGGCGCTGGACAGGCGTTGAGGGTCTCCTCTCCTGCACAAGTTGTGGGGTTCAGGCATTGGAACGTATGGGTGGGGCTGGAACTCCTGTTGGAATCCATGTCACGTGGGGCTCCCAGATGCCCGTGGCGATGGCCCAGAAAGGCAGGAGCTTTGCAGAGGACGTACTTCCTCAGGTTCGTCCTTTCTTGCTTGGACATCCTGTGGAGGGAAGGAGTCAGGGTGAGATTGGTTTGTAGAGTTGGATGGAGATTCTCAGATGGCTTTCCCGTTGTGGGAAGAGTTTGTTGGGCAGCTTAAGAGCCACATGGGAACTGAGCTCAGGCCGGCATGGCGTGGGCAACTGAAAAGGCTGCCGTCCCTAAAGAGTGTGAACTGAGGAGCAGCAGGCTGCGGAGCAGGCCAGTCATGGTGATTTTTCACGGGCCTCCCTCTCTTTTGTCTCCTTGCATACGCACGGCAGGTCGTGTTTCCACGGAAGGATTGAAAGGTTGCCGCCGGCTCCTCTGGCTGTGGGAAGATGCCCAGGGAGGACGGGGAGCGCCCGCCTGCGCGTGCCCTCTGTTTCCTGAGTGTGGCCCTTCGTAGCTGACGATGGTAAGCGTCCCCTCGCCCCAGGTCACCGAGGTTGCTCCTTGCCAGGTGAGGGTCACAAGCGTGGATCGATGATGACTCCCACAAAAACATTCCTTGGAAGCTGAACAAAATGAGTGAAAACTCTATACCGTCTCTCTCATCGAAACTGAGGTCCACCACGTAGACGTAGGGGGCTGCAGTGAGCTGGGTGGTGGAGGGGAGAACCCTGTGGCCCTTTTTCGACGGGGGCCGTGTCGGAATGGACCCTGGAAGGGAAGGCCCCTTTCTGCCGAGTTCACCTGGCGTTAGGACCCCGAGCCCGTGGTCCTCTGAGTGTCAGTCCTCCTTTGGTTTCGGCATGCATGGGTGATCCAGAGCTCAAGGCCTGGGGGAAGACGTTGGCCTGCCCGGGAAGATTTCCTAGTGGGTGTTCGGCGGTAGGGTTCAGCCGTACTAGGGGGTTCTGGGCCGTGGCACAGGAGGATAACTCTCCTCCTCTTGTGCACTGGAGACGTTTTGGCCAAGGCGAGTCGCGCCGTGCTGGTCTGCTGGGTGTCCCAGAGAAAACTGAGGTCCACTTTCATCGGGGGCCGGAGGCAGGCCCAGCGCAAAGCAGGGGAGACCCTTCTTTAGTGCACAGGGGCCTGGTGTTTCCGGGAGTCTGATGGGTTTTCTCTTTTCCTGGAGATGCTTCAGTGTTGCCAGTGGTATTGCCACACAATGTTGGCAGGAGCCATGGTCCACCAGGGGAAGGAAGGGTGGGTCTCCAGAGGGACCAGTGCCTGGATGAGAGTAGATGGACATAGAGGGAATGCAAATGGAGGAACTGGGTCTTCCCACAAGCGGGTACTTTTGCTGCCACTTGTGTTAATGGATCCCCCTGATAGATGGTTGGCTCTCGAGTTGGGGCATCAGAAGTGCTTCAGGAAAGAGCCTTAGTATCGTTGTGTGCTTTCGGTGCGCCCGTGAGGCCGCATGCATGGTGGTCGATGTGCGTCCTGAGAGAGCCCATACGCGCTTTGGATCCCGAATGAGCCACCTTGGTGGCAGACCTCAGGGATGACTTCTCTTGTAGGAGGCGCATGTGAACCCGAGACGTCAGCGTCTCGTTTTTGAGCATAGGACAGCCGTGAATGGTTTGGGTAGTGGAAAGGCCTAACTGGGTCCAAAGTCATTCGTAAGGATTGTTGCCTGTGCCTGAAGGAAGTAGAGAGTGATGAAATTCACCTCTTTGCCAAGTGCCTTTCATAGGCGCTGGACAGGCGTTGAGGGTCTCCTCTCCTGCACAAGTTGTGGGGTTCAGGCATTGGAACGTATGGGTGGGGCTGGAGCTCCTGTTGGAATCCATGTCACGTGGGGCTCCCAGATGCCCGTGGCGATGGCCCAGAAAGGCAGGAGCTTTGCAGAGGACGTACTTTCTCAGGTTCGTCCTTTCTTGCTTGGACATCCTGTGGAGGGAAGGAGTCAGGGTGAGATTGGTTTGTAGAGTTGGATGGAGATTCTCAGATGGCTTTCCCGTTGTGGGAAGAGTTTGTTGGGCAGCTTAAGAGCCACATGGGAACTGAGCTCAGGCCGGCATGGCGTGGGCAACTGAAAAGGCTGCCGTCCCTAAAGAGTGTGAACTGAGGAGCAGCAGGCTGCGGAGCAGGCCAGTCATGGTGATTTTTCACGGGCCTCCCTCTCTTTTGTCTCCTTGCATACGCACGGCAGGTCGTGTTTCCACGGAAGGATTGAAAGGTTGCCGCCGGCTCCTCTGGCTGTGGGAAGATGCCCAGGGAGGACGGGGAGCGCCCGCCTGCGCGTGCCCTCTGTTTCCTGAGTGTGGCCCTTCGTAGCTGACGATGGTAAGCGTCCCCTCGCCCCAGGTCACCGAGGTTGCTCCTTGCCAGGTGAGGGTCACAAGCGTGGATCGATGATGACTCCCACAAAAACATTCCTTGGAAGCTGAACAAAATGAGTGAAAACTCTATACCGTCTCTCTCATCGAAACTGAGGTCCACCACGTAGACGTAGGGGGCTGCAGTGAGCTGGGTGGTGGAGGGTGAACCCTGTGGCCCTTTTTCGACGGGGGCCGTGTCGGAATGGACCCTGGAAGGGAAGGCCCCTTTCTGCCGAGTTCACCTGGCGTTAGGACCCTGAGCCCGTGGTCCTCTGAGTGTCAGTCCTCCTTTGGTTTCGGCATGCATGGGTGATCCAGAGCTCAAGGCCTGGGGGAAGACGTTGGCCTGCCCGGGAAGATTTCCTAGTGGGTGTTCGGCGGTAGGGTTCAGCCGTACTAGGGGGTTCTGGGCCGTGGCACAGGAGGATAACTCTCCTCCTCTTGTGCACTGGAGACGTTTTTGCCAAGGCGAGTCGCGCCGTGCTGGTCTGCTGGGTGTCCCAGAGAAAACTGAGGTCCACGTTCATCGGGGGCCGGAGGCAGGCCCAGCGCAAAGCAGGGGAGACCCTTCTTTAGTGCACAGGGGCGTGGTGTTTCCGGGAGTCTGATGGGTTTTCTCTTTTCCTGGAGATGCTTCAGTGTTGCCAGTGGTATTGCCACACAATGTTGGCAGGAGCCATGGTCCACCAGGGGAAGGAAGGGTGGGTCTCCAGAGGGACGAGTGCCTGGATGAGAGTAGATGGACATAGAGGGAATGCAAATGGAGGAACTGGGTCTTCCCACAAGCGGGTACTTTTGCTGCCACTTGTGTTAATGGATCCCCCTGATAGATGGTTGGCTCTCGAGTTGGGGCATCAAAAGTGCTTCAGGAAAGAGCCTTAGTATCCTTGTGTGCTTTCGGTGCGCCCGTGAGGCCGCATGCATGGTGGTCGATGTGCGTCCTGAGAGAGCCCTTACGCGCTTTGGATCCCGAATGAGCCACCGTGGTGGCAGACCTCAGGGATGTCTTCTCTTGTAGGAGGCGCATGTGAACCCGAGACGTCAGCGTCTCGTTTTTGAGCGTAGGACAGCCGTGAATGGTTTGGGTAGTGGAAAGGCCTAACTGGGTCCAAAGTCATTCGTAAGGATTGTTGCCTGTGCCTGAAGGAAGTAGAGAGTGATGAAATTCACCTCTTTGCCAAGTGCCTTTCATAGGCGCTGGACAGGCGTTGAGGGTCTCCTCTCCTGCACAAGTTGTGGGGTTCAGGCATTGGAACGTATGGGTGGGGCTGGAGCTCCTGTTGGAATCCATGTCACGTGGGGCTCCCAGATGCCCGTGGCGATGGCCCAGAAAGGCAGGAGCTTTGCAGAGGACGTACTTTCTCAGGTTCGTCCTTTCTTGCTTGGACATCCTGTGGACGGAAGGAGTCAGGGTGAGATTGGTTTGTAGAGTTGGATGGAGATTCTCAGATGGCTTTCCCGTTGTGGGAAGAGTTTGTTGGGCAGCTTAAGAGCCACATGGGAACTGAGCTGAGGCCGGCATGGCGTGGGCAACTGAAAAGGCTGCCGTCCCTAAAGAGTGTGAACTGAGGAGCAGCAGGCTGCGGAGCAGGCCAGTCATGGTGATTTTTCACGGGCCTCCCTCTCTTTTGTCTCCTTGCATACGCACGGCAGGTCGTGTTTCCACGGAAGGATCGAAAGGTTGCCGCCGGCTCCTCTGGCTGTGGGAAGATGCCCAGGGAGGACGGGGAGCGCCCGCCTGCGCGTGCCCTCTGTTTCCTGAGTGTGGCCCTTCGTAGCTGACGATGGTAAGCGTCCCCTCGCCCCAGGTCACCGAGGTTGCTCCTTGCCAGGTGAGGGTCACAAGCGTGGATCGATGATGACTCCCACAAAAACATTCCTTGGAAGCTGAACAAAATGAGTGAAAACTCTATACCGTCTCTCTCATCGAAACTGAGGTCCACCACGTAGACGTAGGGGGCTGCAGTGAGCTGGGTGGTGGAGGGGAGAACCCTGTGGCCCTTTTTCGACGGGGGCCGTGTCGGAATGGACCCTGGAAGGGAAGGCCCCTTTCTGCCGAGTTCACCTGGCGTTAGGACCCCGAGCCCGTGGTCCTCTGAGTGTCAGTCCTCCTTTGGTTTCGGCATGCATGGGTGATCCAGAGCTCAAGGCCTGGGGGAAGACGTTGGCCTGCCCGGGAAGATTTCCTAGTGGGTGTTCGGCGGTAGGGTTCAGCCGTACTAGGGGGTTCTGGGCCGTGGCACAGGAGGATAACTCTCCTCCTCTTGTGCACTGGAGACGTTTTTGCCAAGGCGAGTCGCGCCGTGCTGGTCTGCTGGGTGTCCCAGAGAAAACTGAGGTCCACTTTCATCGGGGGCCGGAGGCAGTCCCAGCGCAAAGCAGGGGAGACCCTTCTTTAGTGCACAGGGGCGTGGTGTTTCCGGGAGTCTGATGGGTTTTCTCTTTTCCTGGAGATGCTTCAGTGTTGCCAGTGGTATTGCCACACAATGTTGGCAGGAGCCATGGTCCACCAGGGGAAGGAAGGGTGGGTCTCCAGAGGGACCAGTTCCTGGATGAGAGTAGATGGACATAGAGGGAATGCAAATGGAGGAACTGGGTCTTCCCACAAGCGGGTACTTTTGCTGCCACTTGTGTTAATGGATCCCCCTGATAGATGGTTGGCTCTCGAGTTGGGGCATCAGAAGTGCTTCAGGAAAGAGCCTTAGTATCCTTGTGTGCTTTCGGTGCGCCCGTGAGGCCGCATGCATGGTGGTCGATGTGCGTCCTGAGAGAGCCCATACGCGCTTTGGATCCCGAATGAGCCACCGTGGTGGCAGACCTCAGGGATGACTTCTCTTGTAGGAGGCGCATGTGAACCCGAGACGTCAGCGTCTCGTTTTTGAGCGTAGGACAGCCGTGAATGGTTTGGGTAGTGGAAAGGCCTAACTGGGTCCAAAGTCATTCGTAAGGATTGTTGCCTGTGCCTGAAGGAAGTAGAGAGTGATGAAATTCACCTCTTTGCCAAGTGCCTTTCATAGGCGCTGGACAGGCGTTGAGGGTCTCCTCTCCTGCACAAGTTGTGGGGTTCAGGCATTGGAACGTATGGGTGGGGCTGGAGCTCCTGTTGGAATCCATGTCACGTGGGGCTCCCAGATGCCCGTGGCGATGGCCCAGAAAGGCAGGAGCTTTGCAGAGGACGTACTTCCTCAGGTTCGTCCTTTCTTGCTTGGACATCCTGTGGAGGGAAGGAGTCAGGGTGAGATTGGTTTGTAGAGTTGGATGGAGATTCTCAGATGGCTTTCCCGTTGTGGGAAGAGTTTGTTGGGCAGCTTAAGAGCCACATGGGAACTGAGCTCAGGCCGGCATGGCGTGGGCAACTGAAAAGGCTGCCGTCCCTAAAGAGTGTGAACTGAGGAGCAGCAGGCTGCGGAGCAGGCCAGTCATGGTGATTTTTCACGGGCCTCCCTCTCTTTTGTCTCCTTGCATACGCACGGCAGGTCGTGTTTCCACGGAAGGATTGAAAGGTTGCCGCCGGCTCCTCTGGCTGTGGGAAGATGCCCAGGGAGGACGGGGAGCGCCCGCCTGCGCGTGCCCTCTGTTTCCTGAGTGTGGCCCTTCGTAGCTGACGATGGTAAGCGTCCCCTCGCCCCAGGTCACCGAGGTTGCTCCTTGCCAGGTGAGGGTCACAAGCGTGGATCGATGATGACTCCCACAAAAACATTCCTTGGAAGCTGAACAAAATGAGTGAAAACTCTATACCGTCTCTCTCATCGAAACTGAGGTCCACCACGTAGACGTAGGGGGCTGCAGTGAGCTGGGTGGTGGAGGGGAGAACCCTGTGGCCCTTTTTCGACGGGGGCCGTGTCGGAATGGACCCTGGAAGGGAAGGCCCCTTTCTGCCGAGTTCACCTGGCGTTAGGACCCCGAGCCCGTGGTCCTCTGAGTGTCAGTCCTCCTTTGGTTTCGGCATGCATGGGTGATCCAGAGCTCAAGGCCTGGGGGAAGACGTTGGCCTGCCCGGGAAGATTTCCTAGTGGGTGTTCGGCGGTAGGGTTCAGCCGTACTAGGGGGTTCTGGGCCGTGGCACAGGAGGATAACTCTCCTCCTCTTGTGCACTGGAGACGTTTTTGCCAAGGCGAGTCGCGCCGTGCTGGTCTGCTGGGTGTCCCAGAGAAAACTGAGGTCCACGTTCATCGGGGGCCGGAGCCAGGCCCAGCGCAAAGCAGGGGAGACCCTTCTTTAGTGCACAGGGGCGTGGTGTTTCCGGGAGTCTGATGGGTTTTCTCTTTTCCTGGAGATGCTTCAGTGTTGCCAGTGGTATTGCCACACAATGTTGGCAGGAGCCATGGTCCACCAGGGGAAGGAAGGGTGGGTCTCCAGAGGGACCAGTGCCTGGATGAGAGTAGATGGACATAGAGGGAATGCAAATGGAGGAACTGGGTCTTCCCACAAGCGGGTACTTTTGCTGCCACTTGTGTTAATGGATCCCCCTGATAGATGGTTGGCTCTCGAGTTGGGGCATCAGAAGTGCTTCAGGAAAGAGCCTTAGTATCCTTGTGTGCTTTCGGTGCGCCCGTGAGGCCGCATGCATGGTGGTCGATGTGCGTCCTGAGAGAGCCCATACGCGCTTTGGATCCCGAATGAGCCACCGTGGTGGCAGACCTCAGGGATGTCTTCTCTTGTAGGAGGCGCATGTGAACCCGAGACGTCAGCGTCTCGTTTTTGAGCGTAGGACAGCCGTGAATGGTTTGGGTAGTGGAAAGGCCTAACTGGGTCCAAAGTCATTCGTAAGGATTGTTGCCTGTGCCTGAAGGAAGTAGAGAGTGATGAAATTCACCTCTTTGCCAAGTGCCTTTCATAGGCGCTGGACAGGCGTTGAGGGTCTCCTCTCCTGCACAAGTTGTGGGGTTCAGGCATTGGAACGTATGGGTGGGGCTGGAGCTCCTGTTGGAATCCATGTCACGTGGGGCTCCCAGATGCCCGTGGCGATGGCCCAGAAAGGCAGGAGCTTTGCAGAGGACGTACTTTCTAAGGTTCGTCCTTTCTTGCTTGGACATCCTGTGGACGGAAGGAGTCAGGGTGAGATTGGTTTGTAGAGTTGGATGGAGATTCTCAGATGGCTTTCCCGTTGTGGGAAGAGTTTGTTGGGCAGCTTAAGAGCCACATGGGAACTGAGCTGAGGCCGGCATGGCGTGGGCAACTGAAAAGGCTGCCGTCCCTAAAGAGTGTGAACTGAGGAGCAGCAGGCTGCGGAGCAGGCCAGTCATGGTGATTTTTCACGGGCCTCCCTCTCTTTTGTCTCCTTGCATACGCACGGCAGGTCGTGTTTCCACGGAAGGATCGAAAGGTTGCCGCCGGCTCCTCTGGCTGTGGGAAGATGCCCAGGGAGGACGGGGAGCGCCCGCCTGCGCGTGCCCTCTGTTTCCTGAGTGTGGCCCTTCGTAGCTGACGATGGTAAGCGTCCCCTCGCCCCAGGTCACCGAGGTTGCTCCTTGCCAGGTGAGGGTCACAAGCGTGGATCGATGATGACTCCCACAAAAACATTCCTTGGAAGCTGAACAAAATGAGTGAAAACTCTATACCGTCTCTCTCATCGAAACTGAGGTCCACCACGTAGACGTAGGGGGCTGCAGTGAGCTGGGTGGTGGAGGGGAGAACCCTGTGGCCCTTTTTCGACGGGGGCCGTGTCGGAATGGACCCTGGAAGGGAAGGCCCCTTTCTGCCGAGTTCACCTGGCGTTAGGACCCCGAGCCCGTGGTCCTCTGAGTGTCAGTCCTCCTTTGGTTTCGGCATGCATGGGTGATCCAGAGCTCAAGGCCTGGGGGAAGACGTTGGCCTGCCCGGGAAGATTTCCTAGTGGGTGTTCGGCGGTAGGGTTCAGCCGTACTAGGGGGTTCTGGGCCGTGGCACAGGAGGATAACTCTCCTCCTCTTGTGCACTGGAGACGTTTTGGCCAAGGCGAGTCGCGCCGTGCTGGTCTGCTGGGTGTCCAGAGAAAACTGAGGTCCACTTTCATCGGGGGCCGGAGGCAGGCCCAGCGCAAAGCAGGGGAGACCCTTCTTTAGTGCACAGGGGCCTGGTGTTTCCGGGAGTCTGATGGGTTTTCTCTTTTCCTGGAGATGCTTCAGTGTTGCCAGTGGTATTGCCACACAATGTTGGCAGGAGCCATGGTCCACCAGGGGAAGGAAGGGTGGGTCTCCAGAGGGACCAGTTCCTGGATGAGAGTAGATGGACATAGAGGGAATGCAAATGGAGGAACTGGGTCTTCCCACAAGCGGGTACTTTTGCTGCCACTTGTGTTAATGGATCCCCCTGATAGATGGTTGGCTCTCGAGTTGGGGCATCAGAAGTGCTTCAGGAAAGAGCCTTAGTATCCTTGTGTGCTTTCGGTGCGCCCGTGAGGCCGCATGCATGGTGGTCGATGTGCGTCCTGAGAGAGCCCATACGCGCTTTGGATCCCGAATGAGCCACCGTGGTGGCAGACCTCAGGGATGACTTCTCTTGTAGGAGGCGCATGTGAACCCGAGACGTCAGCGTCTCGTTTTTGAGCGTAGGACAGCCGTGAATGGTTTGGGTAGTGGAAAGGCCTAACTGGGTCCAAAGTCATTCGTAAGGATTGTTGCCTGTGCCTGAAGGAAGTAGAGAGTGATGAAATTCACCTCTTTGCCAAGTGCCTTTCATAGGCGCTGGACAGGCGTTGAGGGTCTCCTCTCCTGCACAAGTTGTGGGGTTCAGGCATTGGAACGTATGGGTGGGGCTGGAGCTCCTGTTGGAATCCATGTCACGTGGGGCTCCAGATGCCCGTGGCGATGGCCCAGAAAGGCAGGAGCTTTGCAGAGGACGTACTTCCTCAGGTTCGTCCTTTCTTGCTTGGACATCCTGTGGAGGGAAGGAGTCAGGGTGAGATTGGTTTGTAGAGTTGGATGGAGATTCTCAGATGGCTTTCCCGTTGTGGGAAGAGTTTGTTGGGCAGCTTAAGAGCCACATGGGAACTGAGCTCAGGCCGGCATGGCGTGGGCAACTGAAAAGGCTGCCGTCCCTAAAGAGTGTGAACTGAGGAGCAGCAGGCTGCGGAGCAGGCCAGTCATGGTGATTTTTCACGGGCCTCCCTCTCTTTTGTCTCCTTGCATACGCACGGCAGGTCGTGTTTCCACGGAAGGATCGAAAGGTTGCCGCCGGCTCCTCTGGCTGTGGGAAGATGCCCAGGGAGGACGGGGAGCGCCCGCCTGCGCGTGCCCTCTGTTTCCTGAGTGTGGCCCTTCGTAGCTGACGATGGTAAGCGTCCCCTCGCCCCAGGTCACCGAGGTTGCTCCTTGCCAGGTGAGGGTCACAAGCGTGGATCGATGATGACTCCCACAAAAACATTCCTTGGAAGCTGAACAAAATGAGTGAAAACTCTATACCGTCTCTCTCATCGAAACTGAGGTCCACCACGTAGACGTAGGGGGCTGCAGTGAGCTGGGTGGTGGAGGGGAGAACCCTGTGGCCCTTTTTCGACGGGGGCCGTGTCGGAATGGACCCTGGAAGGGAAGGCCCCTTTCTGCCGAGTTCACCTGGCGTTAGGACCCCGAGCCCGTGGTCCTCTGAGTGTCAGTCCTCTTTTGGTTTCGGCATGCATGGGTGATCCAGAGCTCAAGGCCTGGGGGAAGACGTTGGCCTGCCCGGGAAGATTTCCTAGTGGGTGTTCGGCGGTAGGGTTCAGCCGTACTAGGGGGTTCTGGGCCGTGGCACAGGAGGATAACTCTCCTCCTCTTGTGCACTGGAGACGTTTTTGCCAAGGCGAGTCGCGCCGTGCTGGTCTGCTGGGTGTCCCAGAGAAAACTGAGGTCCACGTTCATCGGGGCCGGAGGCAGGCCCAGCGCAAAGCAGGGGAGACCCTTCTTTAGTGCACAGGGGCGTGGTGTTTCCGGGAGTCTGATGGTTTTCTCTTTTCCTGGAGATGCTTCAGTGTTGCCAGTGGTATTGCCACACAATGTTGGCAGGAGCCATGGTCCACCAGGGGAAGGAAGGGTGGGTCTCCAGAGGGACCAGTGCCTGGATGAGAGTAGATGGACATAGAGGGAATGCAAATGGAGGAACTGGGTCTTCCCACAAGCGGGTACTTTTGCTGCCACTTGTGTTAATGGATCCCCCTGATAGATGGTTGGCTCTCGAGTTGGGGCATCAAAAGTGCTTCAGGAAAGAGCCTTAGTATCCTTGTGTGCTTTCGGTGCGCCCGTGAGGCCGCATGCATGGTGGTCGATGTGCGTCCTGAGAGAGCCCATACGCGCTTTGGATCCCGAATGAGCCACCGTGGTGGCAGACCTCAGGGATGTCTTCTCTTGTAGGAGGCGCATGTGAACCCGAGACGTCAGCGTCTCGTTTTTGAGCGTAGGACAGCCGTGAATGGTTTGGGTAGTGGAAAGGCCTAACTGGGTCCAAAGTCATTCGTAAGGATTGTTGCCTGTGCCTGAAGGAAGTAGAGAGTGATGAAATTCACCTCTTTGCCAAGTGCCTTTCATAGGCGCTGGACAGGCGTTGAGGGTCTCCTCTCCTGCACAAGTTGTGGGGTTCAGGCATTGGAACGTATGGGTGGGGCTGGAGCTCCTGTTGGAATCCATGTCACGTGGGGCTCCCAGATGCCCGTGGCGATGGCCCAGAAAGGCAGGAGCTTTGCAGAGGACGTACTTTCTCAGGTTCGTCCTTTCTTGCTTGGACATCCTGTGGACGGAAGGAGTCAGGGTGAGATTGGTTTGTAGAGTTGGATGGAGATTCTCAGATGGCTTTCCCGTTGTGGGAAGAGTTTGTTGGGCAGCTTAAGAGCCACATGGGAACTGAGCTCAGGCCGGCATGGCGTGGGCAACTGAAAAGGCTGCCGTCCCTAAAGAGTGTGAACTGAGGAGCAGCAGGCTGCGGAGCAGGCCAGTCATGGTGATTTTTCACGGGCCTCCCTCTCTTTTGTCTCCTTGCATACGCACGGCAGTTCGTGTTTCCACGGAAGGATCGAAAGGTTGCCGCCGGCTCCTCTGGCTGTGGGAAGATGCCCAGGGAGGACGGGGAGCGCCCGCCTGCGCGTGCCCTCTGTTTCCTGAGTGTGGCCCTTCGTAGCTGACGATGGTAAGCGTCCCCTCGCCCCAGGTCACCGAGGTTGCTCCTTGCCAGGTGAGGGTCACAAGCGTGGATCGATGATGACTCCCACAAAAACATTCCTTGGAAGCTGAACAAAATGAGTGAAAACTCTATACCGTCTCTCTCATCGAAACTGAGGTCCACCACGTAGACGTAGGGGGCTGCAGTGAGCTGGGTGGTGGAGGGGAGAACCCTGTGGCCCTTTTTCGACGGGGGCCGTGTCGGAATGGACCCTGGAAGGGAAGGCCCCTTTCTGCCGAGTTCACCTGGCGTTAGGACCCCGAGCCCGTGGTCCTCTGAGTGTCAGTCCTCTTTTGGTTTCCGCATGCATGGGTGATCCAGAGCTCAAGGCCTGGGGGAAGACGTTGGCCTGCCCGGGAAGATTTCCTAGTGGGTGTTCGGCGGTAGGGTTCAGCCGTACTAGGGGGTTCTGGGCCGTGGCACAGGAGGATAACTCTCCTCCTCTTGTGCACTGGAGACGTTTTTGCCAAGGCGAGTCGCGCCGTGCTGGTCTGCTGGGTGTCCCAGAGAAAACTGAGGTCCACGTTCATCGGGGGCCGGAGGCAGGCCCAGCGCAAAGCAGGGGAGACCCTTCTTTAGTGCACAGGGGCGTGGTGTTTCCGGGAGTCTGATGGGTTTTCTCTTTTCCTGGAGATGCTTCAGTGTTGCCAGTGGTATTGCCACACAATGTTGGCAGGAGCCATGGTCCACCAGGGGAAGGAAGGGTGGGTCTCCAGAGGGACCAGTGCCTGGATGAGAGTAGATGGACATAGAGGGAATGCAAATGGAGGAACTGGGTCTTCCCACAAGCGGGTACTTTTGCTGCCACTTGTGTTAATGGATCCCCCTGATAGATGGTTGGCTCTCGAGTTGGGGCATCAAAAGTGCTTCAGGAAAGAGCCTTAGTATCCTTGTGTGCTTTCGGTGCGCCCGTGAGGCCGCATGCATGGTGGTCGATGTGCGTCCTGAGAGAGCCCATACGCGCTTTGGATCCCGAATGAGCCACCGTGGTGGCAGACCTCAGGGATGTCTTCTCTTGTAGGAGGCGCATGTGAACCCGAGACGTCAGCGTCTCGTTTTTGAGCGTAGGACAGCCGTGAATGGTTTGGGTAGTGGAAAGGCCTAACTGGGTCCAAAGTCATTCGTAAGGATTGTTGCCTGTGCCTGAAGGAAGTAGAGAGTGATGAAATTCACCTCTTTGCCAAGTGCCTTTCATAGGCGCTGGACAGGCGTTGAGGGTCTCCTCTCCTGCACAAGTTGTGGGGTTCAGGCATTGGAACGTATGGGTGGGGCTGGAGCTCCTGTTGGAATCCATGTCACGTGGGGCTCCCAGATGCCCGTGGCGATGGCCCAGAAAGGCAGGAGCTTTGCAGAGGACGTACTTTCTCAGGTTCGTCCTTTCTTGCTTGGGCATCCTGTGGAGGGAAGGAGTCAGGGTGAGATTGGTTTGTAGAGTTGGATGGAGATTCTCAGATGGCTTTCCCGTTGTGGGAAGAGTTTGTTGGGCAGCTTAAGAGCCACATGGGAACTGAGCTCAGGCCGGCATGGCGTGGGCAACTGAAAAGGCTGCCGTCCCTAAAGAGTGTGAACTGAGGAGCAGCAGGCTGCGGAGCAGGCCAGTCATGGTGATTTTTCACGGGCCTCCCTCTCTTTTGTCTCCTTGCATACGCACGGCAGGTCGTGTTTCCATGGAAGGATCGAAAGGTTGCCGCCGGCTCCTCTGGCTGTGGGAAGATGCCCAGGGAGGACGGGGAGCGCCCGCCTGCGCGTGCCCTCTGTTTCCTGAGTGTGGCCCTTCGTAGCTGACGATGGTAAGCGTCCCCTCGCCCCAGGTCACCGAGGTTGCTCCTTGCCAGGTGAGGGTCACAAGCGTGGATCGATGATGACTCCCACAAAAACATTCCTTGGAAGCTGAACAAAATGAGTGAAAACTCTATACCGTCTCTCTCATCGAAACTGAGGTCCACCACGTACAGGTAGGGGGCTGCAGTGAGCTGGGTGGTGGAGGGGAGAACCCTGTGGCCCTTTTTCGACGGGGGCCGTGTCGGAATGGACCCTGGAAGGGAAGGCCCCTTTCTGCCGAGTTCACCTGGCGTTAGGACCCCGAGCCCGTGGTCCTCTGAGTGTCAGTCCTCCTTTGGTTTCGGCATGCATGGGTGATCCAGAGCTCAAGGCCTGGGGGAAGACGTTGGCCTGCCCGGGAAGATTTCCTAGTGGGTGTTCGGCGGTAGGGTTCAGCCGTACTAGGGGGTTCTGGGCCGTGGCACAGGAGGATAACTCTCCTCCTCTTGTGCACTGGAGACGTTTTGGCCAAGGCGAGTCGCGCCGTGCTGGTCTGCTGGGTGTCCCAGAGAAAACTGAGGTCCACGTTCATCGGGGGCCGGAGGCAGGCCCAGCGCAAAGCAGGGGAGACCCTTCTTTAGTGCACAGGGGCCTGGTGTTTCCGGGAGTCTGATGGGTTTTCTCTTTTCCTGGAGATGCTTCAGTGTTGCCAGTGGTATTGCCACACAATGTTGGCAGGAGCCATGGTCCACCAGGGGAAGGAAGGGTGGGTCTCCAGAGGGACCAGTGCCTGGATGAGAGTAGATGGACATAGAGGGAATGCAAATGGAGGAACTGGGTCTTCCCACAAGCGGGTACTTTTGCTGCCACTTGTGTTAATGGATCCCCCTGATAGATGGTTGGCTCTCGAGTTGGGGCATCAGAAGTGCTTCAGGAAAGAGCCTTAGTATCGTTGTGTGCTTTCGGTGCGCCCGTGAGGCCGCATGCATGGTGGTCGATGTGCGTCCTGAGAGAGCCCATACGCGCTTTGGATCCCGAATGAGCCACCGTGGTGGCAGACCTCAGGGATGACTTCTCTTGTAGGAGGCGCATGTGAATCCGAGACGTCAGCGTCTCGTTTTTGAGCGTAGGACAGCCGTGAATGGTTTGGGTAGTGGAAAGGCCTAACTGGGTCCAAAGTCATTCGTAAGGATTGTTGCCTGTGCCTGAAGGAAGTAGAGAGTGATGAAATTCACCTCTTTGCCAAGTGCCTTTCATAGGCGCTGGACAGGCGTTGAGGGTCTCCTCTCCTGCACAAGTTGTGGGGTTCAGGCATTGGAACGTATGGGTGGGGCTGGAGCTCCTGTTGGAATCCATGTCACGTGGGGCTCCCAGATGCCCGTGGCGATGGCCCAGAAAGGCAGGAGCTTTGCAGAGGACGTACTTTCTCAGGTTCGTCCTTTCTTGCTTGGACATCCTGTCGAGGGAAGGAGTCAGGGTGAGATTGGTTTGTAGAGTTGGATGGAGATTCTCAGATGGCTTTCCCGTTGTGGGAAGAGTTTGTTGGGCAGCTTAAGAGCCACATGGGAACTGAGCTCAGGCCGGCATGGCGTGGGCAACTGAAAAGGCTGCCGTCCCTAAAGAGTGTGAACTGAGGAGCAGCAGGCTGCGGAGCAGGCCAGTCATGGTGATTTTTCACGGGCCTCCCTCTCTTTTGTCTCCTTGCATACGCACGGCAGGTCGTGTTTCCACGGAAGGATTGAAAGGTTGCCGCCGGCTCCTCTGGCTGTGGGAAGATGCCCAGGGAGGACGGGGAGCGCCCGCCTGCGCGTGCCCTCTGTTTCCTGAGTGTGGCCCTTCGTAGCTGACGATGGTAAGCGTCCCCTCGCCCCAGGTCACCGAGGTTGCTCCTTGCCAGGTGAGGGTCACAAGCGTGGATCGATGATGACTCCCACAAAAACATTCCTTGGAAGCTGAACAAAATGAGTGAAAACTCTATACCGTCTCTCTCATCGAAACTGAGGTCCACCACGTAGACGTAGGGGGCTGCAGTGAGCTGGGTGGTGGAGGGGAGAACCCTGTGGCCCTTTTTCGACGGGGGCCGTGTCGGAATGGACCCTGGAAGGGAAGGCCCCTTTCTGCCGAGTTCACCTGGCGTTAGGACCCCGAGCCCGTGGTCCTCTGAGTGTCAGTCCTCCTTTGGTTTCGGCATGCATGGGTGATCCAGAGCTCAAGGCCTGGGGGAAGACGTTGGCCTGCCCGGGAAGATTTCCTAGTGGGTGTTCGGCGGTAGGGTTCAGCCGTACTAGGGGGTTCTGGGCCGTGGCACAGGAGGATAACTCTCCTCCTCTTGTGCACTGGAGACGTTTTTGCCAAGGCGAGTCGCGCCGTGCTGGTCTGCTGGGTGTCCCAGAGAAAACTGAGGTCCACGTTCATCGGGGGCCGGAGGCAGGCCCAGCGCAAAGCAGGGGAGACCCTTCTTTAGTGCACAGGGGCGTGGTGTTTCCGGGAGTCTGATGGGTTTTCTCTTTTCCTGGAGATGCTTCAGTGTTGCCAGTGGTATTGCCACACAATGTTGGCAGGAGCCATGGTCCACCAGGGGAAGGAAGGGTGGGTCTCCAGAGGGACCAGTGCCTGGATGAGAGTAGATGGACATAGAGGGAATGCAAATGGAGGAACTGGGTCTTCCCACAAGCGGGTACTTTTGCTGCCACTTGTGTTAATGGATCCCCCTGATAGATGGTTGGCTCTCGAGTTGGGGCATCAGAAGTGCTTCAGGAAAGAGCCTTAGTATCCTTGTGTGCTTTCGGTGCGCCCGTGAGGCCGCATGCATGGTGGTCGATGTGCGTCCTGAGAGAGCCCATACGCGCTTTGGATCCCGAATGAGCCACCGTGGTGGCAGACCTCAGGGATGTCTTCTCTTGTAGGAGGCGCATGTGAACCCGAGACGTCAGCGTCTCGTTTTTGAGCGTAGGACAGCCGTGAATGGTTTGGGTAGTGGAAAGGCCTAACTGGGTCCAAAGTCATTCGTAAGGATTGTTGCCTGTGCCTGAAGGAAGTAGAGAGTGATGAAATTCACCTCTTTGCCAAGTGCCTTTCATAGGCGCTGGACAGGCGTTGAGGGTCTCCTCTCCTGCACAAGTTGTGGGGTTCAGGCATTGGAACGTATGGGTGGGGCTGGAGCTCCTGTTGGAATCCATGTCACGTGGGGCTCCCAGATGCCCGTGGCGATGGCCCAGAAAGGCAGGAGCTTTGCAGAGGACGTACTTTCTCAGGTTCGTCCTTTCTTGCTTGGACATCCTGTGGACGGAAGGAGTCAGGGTGAGATTGGTTTGTAGAGTTGGATGGAGATTCTCAGATGGCTTTCCCGTTGTGGGAAGAGTTTGTTGGGCAGCTTAAGAGCCACATGGGAACTGAGCTGAGGCCGGCATGGCGTGGGCAACTGAAAAGGCTGCCGTCCCTAAAGAGTGTGAACTGAGGAGCAGCAGGCTGCGGAGCAGGCCAGTCATGGTATTTTTCACGGGCCTCCCCTCTCTTTTGTCTCCTTGCATACGCACGGCAGGTCGTGTTTCCACGGAAGGATCGAAAGGTTGCCGCCGGCTCCTCTGGCTGTGGGAAGATGCCCAGGGAAGACGGGGAGCGCCCGCCTGCGCGTGCCCTCTGTTTCCTGAGTGTGGCCCTTCGTAGCTGACGATGGTAAGCGTCCCCTCGCCCCAGGTCACCGAGGTTGCTCCTTGCCAGGTGAGGGTCACAAGCGTGGATCGATGATGACTCCCACAAAAACATTCCTTGGAAGCTGAACAAAATGAGTGAAAACTCTATACCGTCTCTCTCATCGAAACTGAGGTCCACCACGTAGACGTAGGGGGCTGCAGTGAGCTGGGTGGTGGAGGGGAGAACCCTGTGGCCCTTTTTCGACGGGGGCCGTGTCGGAATGGACCCTGGAAGGGAAGGCCCCTTTCTGCCGAGTTCACCTGGCGTTAGGACCCCGAGCCCGTGGTCCTCTGAGTGTCAGTCCTCCTTTGGTTTCGGCATGCATGGGTGATCCAGAGCTCAAGGCCTGGGGGAAGACGTTGGCCTGCCCGGGAAGATTTCCTAGTGGGTGTTCGGCGGTAGGGTTCAGCCGTACTAGGGGGTTCTGGGCCGTGGCACAGGAGGATAACTCTCCTCCTCTTGTGCACTGGAGACGTTTTGGCCAAGGCGAGTCGCGCCGTGCTGGTCTGCTGGGTGTCCCAGAGAAAACTGAGGTCCACTTTCATCGGGGGCCGGAGGCAGGCCCAGCGCAAAGCAGGGGAGACCCTTCTTTAGTGCACAGGGGCCTGGTGTTTCCGGGAGTCTGATGGGTTTTCTCTTTTCCTGGAGATGCTTCAGTGTTGCCAGTGGTATTGCCACACAATGTTGGCAGGAGCCATGGTCCACCAGGGGAAGGAAGGGTGGGTCTCCAGAGGGACCAGTGCCTGGATGAGAGTAGATGGACATAGAGGGAATGCAAATGGAGGAACTGGGTCTTCCCACAAGCGGGTACTTTTGCTGCCACTTGTGTTAATGGATCCCCCTGATAGATGGTTGGCTCTCGAGTTGGGGCATCAGAAGTGCTTCAGGAAAGAGCCTTAGTATCGTTGTGTGCTTTCGGTGCGCCCGTGAGGCCGCATGCATGGTGGTCGATGTGCGTCCTGAGAGAGCCCATACGCGCTTTGGATCCCGAATGAGCCACCGTGGTGGCAGACCTCAGGGATGACTTCTCTTGTAGGAGGCGCATGTGAACCCGAGACGTCAGCGTCTCGTTTTTGAGCGTAGGACAGCCGTGAATGGTTTGGGTAGTGGAAAGGCCTAACTGGGTCCAAAGTCATTCGTAAGGATTGTTGCCTGTGCCTGAAGGAAGTAGAGAGTGATGAAATTCACCTCTTTGCCAAGTGCCTTTCATAGGCGCTGGACAGGCGTTGAGGGTCTCCTCTCCTGCACAAGTTGTGGGGTTCAGGCATTGGAACGTATGGGTGGGGCTGGAGCTCCTGTTGGAATCCATGTCACGTGGGGCTCCCAGATGCCCGTGGCGATGGCCCAGAAAGGCAGGAGCTTTGCAGAGGACGTACTTTCTCAGGTTCGTCCTTTCTTGCTTGGACATCCTGTGGAGGGAAGGAGTCAGGGTGAGATTGGTTTGTAGAGTTGGATGGAGATTCTCAGATGGCTTTCCCGTTGTGGGAAGAGTTTGTTGGGCAGCTTAAGAGCCACATGGGAACTGAGCTCAGGCCGGCATGGCGTGGGCAACTGAAAAGGCTGCCGTCCCTAAAGAGTGTGAACTGAGGAGCAGCAGGCTGCGGAGCAGGCCAGTCAGGTGATTTTTCACGGGCCTCCCTCTCTTTTGTCTCCTTGCATACGCACGGCAGGTCGTGTTTCCACGGAAGGATTGAAAGGTTGCCGCCGGCTCCTCTGGCTGTGGGAAGATGCCCAGGGAGGACGGGGAGCGCCCGCCTGCGCGTGCCCTCTGTTTCCTGAGTGTGGCCCTTCGTAGCTGACGATGGTAAGCGTCCCCTCGCCCCAGGTCACCGAGGTTGCTCCTTGCCAGGTGAGGGTCACAAGCGTGGATCGATGATGACTCCCACAAAAACATTCCTTGGAAGCTGAACAAAATGAGTGAAAACTCTATACCGTCTCTCTCATCGAAACTGAGGTCCACCACGTAGACGTAGGGGGCTGCAGTGAGCTGGGTGGTGGAGGGGAGAACCCTGTGGCCCTTTTTCGACGGGGGCCGTGTCGGAATGGACCCTGGAAGGGAAGGCCCCTTTCTGCCGAGTTCACCTGGCGTTAGGACCCCGAGCCCGTGGTCCTCTGAGTGTCAGTCCTCCTTTGGTTTCGGCATGCATGGGTGATCCAGAGCTCAAGGCCTGGGGGAAGACGTTGGCCTGCCCGGGAAGATTTCCTAGTGGGTGTTCGGCGGTAGGGTTCAGCCGTACTAGGGGGTTCTGGGCCGTGGCACAGGAGGATAACTCTCCTCCTCTTGTGCACTGGAGACGTTTTGGCCAAGGCGAGTCGCGCCGTGCTGGTCTGCTGGGTGTCCCAGAGAAAACTGAGGTCCACGTTCATCGGGGGCCGGAGGCAGGCCCAGCGCAAAGCAGGGGAGACCCTTCTTTAGTGCACAGGGGCCTGGTGTTTCCGGGAGTCTGATGGGTTTTCTCTTTTCCTGGAGATGCTTCAGTGTTGCCAGTGGTATTGCCACACAATGTTGGCAGGAGCCATGGTCCACCAGGGGAAGGAAGGGTGGGTCTCCAGAGGGACCAGTGCCTGGATGAGAGTAGATGGACATAGAGGGAATGCAAATGGAGGAACTGGGTCTTCCCACAAGCGGGTACTTTTGCTGCCACTTGTGTTAATGGATCCCCCTGATAGATGGTTGGCTCTCGAGTTGGGGCATCAGAAGTGCTTCAGGAAAGAGCCTTAGTATCCTTGTGTGCTTTCGGTGCGCCCGTGAGGCCGCATGCATGGTGGTCGATGTGCGTCCTGAGAGAGCCCATACGCGCTTTGGATCCCGAATGAGCCACCGTGGTGGCAGACCTCAGGGATGTCTTCTCTTGTAGGAGGCGCATGTGAACCCGAGACGTCAGCGTCTCGTTTTTGAGCGTAGGACAGCCGTGAATGGTTTGGGTAGTGGAAAGGCCTAACTGGGTCCAAAGTCATTCGTAAGGATTGTTGCCTGTGCCTGAAGGAAGTAGAGAGTGATGAAATTCACCTCTTTGCCAAGTGCCTTTCATAGGCGCTGGACAGGCGTTGAGGGTCTCCTCTCCTGCACAAGTTGTGGGGTTCAGGCATTGGAACGTATGGGTGGGGCTGGAGCTCCTGTTGGAATCCATGTCACGTGGGGCTCCCAGATGCCCGTGGCGATGGCCCAGAAAGGCAGGAGCTTTGCAGAGGACGTACTTTCTCAGGTTCGTCCTTTCTTGCTTGGGCATCCTGTGGAGGGAAGGAGTCAGGGTGAGATTGGTTTGTAGAGTTGGATGGAGATTCTCAGATGGCTTTCCCGTTGTGGGAAGAGTTTGTTGGGCAGCTTAAGAGCCACATGGGAACTGAGCTCAGGCCGGCATGGCGTGGGCAACTGAAAAGGCTGCCGTCCCTAAAGAGTGTGAACTGAGGAGCAGCAGGCTGCGGAGCAGGCCAGTCATGGTGATTTTTCACGGGCCTCCCTCTCTTTTGTCTCCTTGCATACGCACGGCAGGTCGTGTTTCCACGGAAGGATCGAAAGGTTGCCGCCGGCTCCTCTGGCTGTGGGAAGATGCCCAGGGAGGACGGGGAGCGCCCGCCTGCGCGTGCCCTCTGTTTCCTGAGTGTGGCCCTTCGTAGCTGACGATGGTAAGCGTCCCCTCGCCCCAGGTCACCGAGGTTGCTCCTTGCCAGGTGAGGGTCACAAGCGTGGATCGATGATGACTCCCACAAAAACATTCCTTGGAAGCTGAACAAAATGAGTGAAAACTCTATACCGTCTCTCTCATCGAAACTGAGGTCCACCACGTACAGGTAGGGGGCTGCAGTGAGCTGGGTGGTGGAGGGGAGAACCCTGTGGCCCTTTTTCGACGGGGGCCGTGTCGGAATGGACCCTGGAAGGGAAGGCCCCTTTCTGCCGAGTTCACCTGGCGTTAGGACCCCGAGCCCGTGGTCCTCTGAGTGTCAGTCCTCCTTTGGTTTCGGCATGCATGGGTGATCCAGAGCTCAAGGCCTGGGGGAAGACGTTGGCCTGCCCGGGAAGATTTCCTAGTGGGTGTTCGGCGGTAGGGTTCAGCCGTACTAGGGGGTTCTGGGCCGTGGCACAGGAGGATAACTCTCCTCCTCTTGTGCACTGGAGACGTTTTGGCCAAGGCGAGTCGCGCCGTGCTGGTCTGCTGGGTGTCCCAGAGAAAACTGAGGTCCACGTTCATCGGGGGCCGGAGGCAGGCCCAGCGCAAAGCAGGGGAGACCCTTCTTTAGTGCACAGGGGCCTGGTGTTTCCGGGAGTCTGATGGGTTTTCTCTTTTCCTGGAGATGCTTCAGTGTTGCCAGTGGTATTGCCACACAATGTTGGCAGGAGCCATGGTCCACCAGGGGAAGGAAGGGTGGGTCTCCAGAGGGACCAGTGCCTGGATGAGAGTAGATGGACATAGAGGGAATGCAAATGGAGGAACTGGGTCTTCCCACAAGCGGGTACTTTTGCTGCCACTTGTGTTAATGGATCCCCCTGATAGATGGTTGGCTCTCGAGTTGGGGCATCAGAAGTGCTTCAGGAAAGAGCCTTAGTATCGTTGTGTGCTTTCGGTGCGCCCGTGAGGCCGCATGCATGGTGGTCGATGTGCGTCCTGAGAGAGCCCATACGCGCTTTGGATCCCGAATGAGCCACCGTGGTGGCAGACCTCAGGGATGACTTCTCTTGTAGGAGGCGCATGTGAATCCGAGACGTCAGCGTCTCGTTTTTGAGCGTAGGACAGCCGTGAATGGTTTGGGTAGTGGAAAGGCCTAACTGGGTCCAAAGTCATTCGTAAGGATTGTTGCCTGTGCCTGAAGGAAGTAGAGAGTGATGAAATTCACCTCTTTGCCAAGTGCCTTTCATAGGCGCTGGACAGGCGTTGAGGGTCTCCTCTCCTGCACAAGTTGTGGGGTTCAGGCATTGGAACGTATGGGTGGGGCTGGAGCTCCTGTTGGAATCCATGTCACGTGGGGCTCCCAGATGCCCGTGGCGATGGCCCAGAAAGGCAGGAGCTTTGCAGAGGACGTACTTTCTCAGGTTCGTCCTTTCTTGCTTGGACATCCTGTGGAGGGAAGGAGTCAGGGTGAGATTGGTTTGTAGAGTTGGATGGAGATTCTCAGATGGCTTTCCTGTTGTGGGAAGAGTTTGTTGGGCAGCTTAAGAGCCACATGGGAACTGAGCTCAGGCCGGCATGGCGTGGGCAACTGAAAAGGCTGCCGTCCCTAAAGAGTGTGAACTGAGGAGCAGCAGGCTGCGGAGCAGGCCAGTCATGGTGATTTTTCACGGGCCTCCCTCTCTTTTGTCTCCTTGCATACGCACGGCAGGTCGTGTTTCCACGGAAGGATTGAAAGGTTGCCGCCGGCTCCTCTGGCTGTGGGAAGATGCCCAGGGAGGACGGGGAGCGCCCGCCTGCGCGTGCCCTCTGTTTCCTGAGTGTGGCCCTTCGTAGCTGACGATGGTAAGCGTCCCCTCGCCCCAGGTCACCGAGGTTGCTCCTTGCCAGGTGAGGGTCACAAGCGTGGATCGATGATGACTCCCACAAAAACATTCCTTGGAAGCTGAACAAAATGAGTGAAAACTCTATACCGTCTCTCTCATCGAAACTGAGGTCCACCACGTAGACGTAGGGGGCTGCAGTGAGCTGGGTGGTGGAGGGGAGAACCCTGTGGCCCTTTTTCGACGGGGGCCGTGTCGGAATGGACCCTGGAAGGGAAGGCCCCTTTCTGCCGAGTTCACCTGGCGTTAGGACCCCGAGCCCGTGGTCCTCTGAGTGTCAGTCCTCCTTTGGTTTCGGCATGCATGGGTGATCCAGAGCTCAAGGCCTGGGGGAAGACGTTGGCCTGCCCGGGAAGATTTCCTAGTGGGTGTTCGGCGGTAGGGTTCAGCCGTACTAGGGGGTTCTGGGCCGTGGCACAGGAGGATAACTCTCCTCCTCTTGTGCACTGGAGACGTTTTGGCCAAGGCGAGTCGCGCCGTGCTGGTCTGCTGGGTGTCCCAGAGAAAACTGAGGTCCACGTTCATCGGGGGCCGGAGGCAGGCCCAGCGCAAAGCAGGGGAGACCCTTCTTTAGAGCACAGGGGCCTGGTGTTTCCGGGAGTCTGATGGGTTTTCTCTTTTCCTGGAGATGCTTCAGTGTTGCCAGTGGTATTGCCACACAATGTTGGCAGGAGCCATGGTCCACCAGGGGAAGGAAGGGTGGGTCTCCAGAGGGACCAGTGCCTGGATGAGAGTAGATGGACATAGAGGGAATGCAAATGGAGGAACTGGGTCTTCCCACAAGCGGGTACTTTTGCTGCCACTTGTGTTAATGGATCCCCCTGATAGATGGTTGGCTCTCGAGTTGGGGCATCAGAAGTGCTTCAGGAAAGAGCCTTAGTATCCTTGTGTGCTTTCGGTGCGCCCGTGAGGCCGCATGCATGGTGGTCGATGTGCGTCCTGAGAGAGCCCATACGCGCTTTGGATCCCGAATGAGCCACCGTGGTGGCAGACCTCAGGGATGTCTTCTCTTGTAGGAGGCGCATGTGAACCCGAGACGTCAGCGTCTCGTTTTTGAGCGTAGGACAGCCGTGAATGGTTTGGGTAGTGGAAAGGCCTAACTGGGTCCA
>NW_027523508.1:0-46316 GCF_052094955.1 Ictidomys tridecemlineatus | reverse complement strand
GTTGTTTGCCTGTTGATGTAGCCCTAAGTAGAGACTGGTGAGATCACTTTCATGGAAAGGGCCTGCCAAGCTTCCAAAAAACTACGAGTTGCCTGAAATCTCAGCACACACTTTTTCACCCAATCTTGTTGAAACTTTCAGGTAATGATCAGTACACCAATCCCACTTGGCTCGCCAAATTTCGTTCTTCTAGGTTAAACGTTCATTGGCAGTAACCGGTTTCATTTTGAGTTTCACTCTGTTTTCTCCTATAGGGATACATGTATTTGGAACTCTAAATCAAAGACGGTTTGTGCTAGCTCTTTGAAACTTGACACATTAAAGCAGTTTCAAGTTCTATCTCTATGGTTTGTTTGCTGTTGATGTAGCCCTAAGCAGAGACTGGCGAGAATCACTTTCATGGAAAGGGCATGAAAAGCTTCCAAAAAACTACGAGTTGCCTGAAATCTCAGCACACACTTTTTCACCCAATCTTGATGAAACTTTCAGGTAATGATCAGTACACCAATCCCACTTGGCTCGCCAAATTTCGTTCTTCTAGGTTAAACCGTTCGTTGGCAGTAACCGGTTTCATTTTGAGGTTTCACTCTGTTTTCTCCTATAGGGATACATGTATTTGGAACTCTAAATCAAACACGGTTTGTGCTAGCTCTTTGAAACTCGACACAATAAAGCAGTTTCAAGTTCTATCTCTATGGTTTGTTTGCTGTTGATGTAGCCCTAAGCAGAGACTGGCGAGAATCACTTTCATGGAAAGGGCCTGCCAAGCTTCCAAAAAACTACGAGTTGCCTGAAATCTCAGCAAACACTTTTTCACCCTATCTTGATGAAACTTTCAGGTAATGATCAGTACACCATTCCCACTTGGCTCGCCAAATTTCGTTCTTCTAGGTTAAACCGTTCGTTGGCAGTAACCGGTTTCATTTTGAGGTTTCACTGTGTTTTCTCCTATAGGGATACATGTATTTGGAACTCTAAATCAAACACGGTTTGTGCTAGCTCTTTGAAACTTGACACAATAAAGCAGTTTCAAGTTCTATCTCAATGGTTTGTTTGCTATTGATGTAGCCCTAAGCAGAGACTGGTGAGATCACTTTCATGGAAAGGGCCTGCCAAGCTTCCAAAAAACTACGAGTTGCCTGAAATCTCAGCAAACACTTTTTCACCCAATCTTGATGAAACTTTCAGGTAATGATCAGTACACCAATCCCACTTGGCTCGCCAAAATTTGTTCTTCTAGGTTAAACCGTTCGTTGGCAGTAACCGGTTTCATTTTGAGGTTTCACTCTGTTTTCTCCTATAGGGATACATGTATTTGGAACTCTAAATCAAACACGGTTTTTGCTAGCTCTTTGAAACTTGACACAATAAAGCAGTTTCAAGTTCTATCTCTATGGTTTGTTTGCTGTTGATGTAGCCTTAAGCAGAGACTGGCGAGAATCACTTTCATGGAGAGGGCCTGCCAAGCTTCCAAAAAACTACGAGTTGCCTGAAATCTCAGCACACACTTTTTCACCCAATCTTGATGAAACTTTCAGGTAATGATCAGTACACCAATCCCACTTGGCTCGCCAAATTTCGTTCTTCTAGGTTAAACCGTTCGTTGGCAGTAACCGGTTTCATTTTGAGGTTTCACTCTGTTTTCTCCTATAGGGATACATGTATTTGGAACTCTAAATCAAAGACGGTTTGTGCTAGCTCTTTGAAACTTGACACAATAAAGCAGTTTCAAGTTTTATCTCTATAGTTTGTTTGCAGTTGATGTAGCCCTAAGCAGAGACTGGCGAGAATCACTTTCATGGAAAGGGCCTGCCAAGCTTCCAAAAAACTACGAGTTGCCTGAAATCTCAGCACACACTTTTTTACCTAATCTTGATGAAACTTTCAGGTAATGATCAGTACACCAATCCCCACTTGGCTCGCCAAATTTCGTTCTTCTAGGTTAAACCGTTCGTTGGCAGAAACCGGTTTCATTTTGAGGTTTCACTCTGTTATCTCCCATAGGGATACATGTATTTGGAACTCTAAATCAAAGACGGTTTCTGCTAGCCCTTTGAAACTTGATACAATAAAGCAGTTTCAAGTTCTATCTCTATGGTTTGTTTGCTGTTGATGTAGCCCTAAGCAGAGACTGGCGAGAATCACTTTCATGGAAAGGGCCTGCCAAGCTTCCAAAAAACTACGAGTTGCCTGAATCTCAGCAAACACTTTTTCACCAATCTTGATGAAACTTTCAGGTAATGATCAGTACACCAATCCCACTTGGCTCGCCAAATTTCGTTCTTCTAGGTTAAACCATTCGTTGGCAGTAACCGGTTTCATTTTGAGGTTTCACTCTGTTTTCTCCTATAGGGATACATGTATTTGGAACTCTAAATCAAACACGGTTTGTGCTAGCTCTTTGAAACTTGACACAATAAAGCAGTTTCAAGTTCTATCTCTATGGTTTGTTTGCTATTGATGTAGCCCTAAGCAGAGACTGGCGAGAATCACTTTCATGGAAAGGGTCTTCCAAGCTTCCAAAAAACTACGAGTTGCCTGAAATCTCAGCACACACTTTTTCACCCAATCTTGATGAAACTTTCAGGTAATGATCAGTACACCAATCACACTTGGCTCGCCAAATTTCGTTCTTCTAGGTTAAACCGTTCGTTGGCAGTAACCGTTTTCATTTTGCGGTTTCACTCTGTTTTCTCCTATAGGGATACATGTATTTGGAACTCTAAATCAAACACGGTTTGTGCTAGCTCTTAGAAACTTGACACAATAAAGCAGTTTCAGGTTCTATCTCTATGGTTTGTTTGCTATTGATGTAGCCCAAAGCAGAGACTGGTGAGATCACTTTCATGGACAGGGCCTGCCAAGCTTCCAAAAAACTACGAGTTGCCTGAAATCTCAGCAAACACTTTTTCACCCAATCTTGATGAAACTTTCAGGTAATGATCAGTACACCAATCCCACTTGGCTCGCCAAATTTCGTTCTTCTAGGTTAAACCGTTCGTTGGCAGTAACTGGTTTCATTTTGAGGTTTCACTCTGTTTTCTCCTATAGGGATACATGTATTTGGAACTCTAAATCAAACACGGTTTTTGCTAGCTCTTTGAAACTTGACACAATAAAGCAGTTTCAAGTTCTATGTCTATGGTTTGTTTGCTGTTGATGTAGCCTTAAGCAGAGACTGGCGAGAAACACTTTCATGGAGAGGGCCTGCCAAGCTTCCAAAAAACTACGAGTTGCCTGAAATCTAAGCACACACTTTTTCACCCAATCTTGATGAAACTTTCAGGTAATGATCAGTACACCAATCCCACTTGGCTCGCCAAATTTCGTTCTTCTAGGTTAAACCGTTCGTTGGCAGTAACCGGTTTCATTTTGAGGTTTCACTCTGTTTTCTCCTATAGGGATACATGTATTTGGAACTCTAAATCAAAGACGGTTTGTGCTAGCTCTTTGAAACTTGACACAATAAAGCAGTTTCAAGTTTTATCTCTATAGTTTTTTTGCTGTTGATGTAGCCCTAAGCAGAGACTGGCGAGAATCACTTTCATGGAAAGGGCCTGCCAAACTTCCAAAAAACTACGAGTTGCCTGAAATCTCAGCACACACTTTTTTACCTAATCTTGATGAAACTTTCAGGTAATGATCAGTACACCAATCCCACTTGGCTCGCCAAATTTCGTTCTTCTAGGTTAAACCGTTCGTTGGCAGTAACCGGTTTCATTTTGAGGTTTCACTCTGTTTTCTCCCATAGGTATACATGTATTTGGAACTCTAAATCAAAGACGGTTTCTGCTAGCCCTTTGAAACTTGACACAATAAAGCAGTTTCAAGTTCTATCTCTATGGTTTGTTTGCTGTTGATGTAGCCCTGAGCAGAGACTGGTGAGAATCACTCTCATGGAAAGGGCCTGCCAAGCTTCCAAAAAACTACGAGTTGCCTGAAATCTCAGCACACACTTTTTCACCCAATCTTGATGAAACTTTCAGGTAATGATCAGTACACCAATCCCACTTGGCTCGCCAAATTTCGTTCTTCTAGGTTAAACCGTTCGTTGGCAGTAACCGGTTTCATTTGGAGGTTTCACTGTGTTTTCTCCTATAGGGATACATGTATTTGGAACTCTAAATCAAAAACGGTTTGTGCTAGCTCTTTGAAACTTGACACAATAAAGCAGTTTCAAGTTCTATCTCTATGGTTTGTTTGCTGTTGATGTAGCCCTAAGGAGAGACTGGCGAGAATCACTTTCATGGAAAGGGCATGCCAAGCTTCCAAAAAACTACGAGTTGCCTGAAATCTCAGCACACACTTTTTCACCCAATCTTGATGAAACTTTCAGGTAATGATCAGTACACCAATACCACTTGGCTCGCCAAATTTCGTTCTTCTAGGTTAAACCGTTCGTTGGCAGTAACCGGTTTCATTTTGAGGTTTCACTGTGTTTTCTCCTATAGGGATACATGTATTTGGAACTCTAAATCAAAGACGGTTTCTGCTAGCTCTTTGAAACTTGACACAATAAAGCAGTTTCAAGTTCTATCTCTATGGTTTGTTTGCTGTTGATGTAGCCCTAAGCAGAGATTGGTGAGAATCACTCTCATGGAAAGGGCCTGCCAAGCTTCCAAAAAACTACGAGTTGCCTGAAATCTCAGCACACACTTTTTCACCCAATCTTGATGAAACTTTCAGGTAATGATCAGTACACCAATCCCACTTGGCTCGCCAAATTTCGTTCTTCTAGGTTAAACCGTTCTTTGGCAGTAACTGGTTTCATTTTGAGGTTTCACTCTGTTTTCTCCTATAGGGATACATGTATTTGGAACTCTAAATCAAACACGGTTTGTGCTAGCTCTTTGAAACTTGACACAATAAAGCAGTTTCAAGTTCTATCTCTATGGTTTGTTTGCTGTTGATGTAGCCCTAAGCAGAGACTGACGAGAATCACTTTCATGGAAAGGGCCTGCCAAGCTTCCAAAAAACTACGAGTTGCCTGAAATCTCAGCAAACACTTTTTCACCCAATCTTGATGAAACTTTCATGTAATGATCAGTACATCAATCCCACTTGGCTCGCCATATTTCGTTCTACTAGGTTAAACCATTCGTTGGTAGTAACCGGTTTCATTTTGAGGTTTCACTCTGTTTTCTCCTATAGGTATACATGTATTTGGAACTCTAAATAAAACACGGTTTTTGCTAGCTCTTTGAAACTTGACACAATAAAGCAATTTCAAGTTCTATCTCTATGGTTTGTTTGCTGTTGATGTAGCCCTAAGCAGAGACTTGCGAGAATCACTTTCATGGAAAGGGCCTGCCAAGCTTCCAAAAAACTACGAGTTGCCTGAAATCTCAGCACACACTTTTTCACCCAATCTTGATGAAACTTTCAGGTAATGATCAGTACACCAATCCCACTTGGCTCGCCAAATTTCGTTCTTCTAGGTTAAACCGTTCGTTGGCAGTAACCGGTTTCATTTTGAGGTTTCACTCTGTTTTCTCCTATAGGGATACATGTATTTGGAACTCTAAATCAAACACGGTTTGTGCTAGCTCTTTGAAACTTGACACAATAAAGCAGTTTCAAGTTCTATCTCTATGGTTTGTTTGCTGTTGATGTAGCCCTAAGCAGAGACTGGCGAGAATCACTTTCATGGAAAAGGCCTGCCAAGCTTCCAAAAAACTACGAGTTGCCTGAAATCTCAGAACACACTTTTTCACCCAATCTTGATGAAACTTTCAGGTAATGATCAGTACACCAATCACACTTGGCTCGCCAAATTTCGTTCTTCTAGGTTAAACCGTTCGTTGGCAGTAACCGGTTTCATTTTGAGGTTTCACTCTGTTTTCTCCTATAGGGATACATGTATTTGGAACTCTAAATCAAACACGGTTTGTTCTAGCTCTTTGAAACTTGACACAATAAAGTAGTTTCAAGTTCTATCTCTATGGTTTGTTTGCTGTTGATGTAGCCCTAAGCAGAGACTGGCGAGAATCACTTTCATGGAAAGGGCCTGCCAAGCTTCCAAAAAACTACGAGTTTCCTAAAATCTCAGCAAACACTTTTTCACCCTATCTTGATGAAACTTTCATGTAATGATCAGTACACCAATCCCTCTTGGCTCGCCAAATTTCGTTCTTCTAGGTTAAACCGTTCGTTGGCAGTAACCGGTTTCATTTTGAGGTTTCACTCTGTTTTCTCCTATAGGGATACATGTATTTGGAACTCTAAATCAAACACGGTTTTTGCTAGCTGTTTGAAACTTGACACAATAAAGCAGTTTCAAGTTCTATCTCTATGGTTTGTTTTCTGTTGATGTAGCCCTAAGCAGAGACTGGCGAGAATCACTTTCATGGAAAGGGCCTGCCAAGCTTCCAAAAAACTACGAGTTGCCTGAAATCTCAGCAAACACTTTTTCACCCAATCTTGATGAAACTTTCAGGTAATGATCAGTACACCAATCACACTTGGCTCGCCAAATTTCGTTCTTCTAGGTTAAACCGTTCGTTGGCAGTAACCGGTTTCATTTTGAGGTTTCACTGTGTTTTCTCCTATAGGGATACATGTATTTGGAACTCTAAATCAAACACGGTTTGTGCTAGCTCTTTGAAACTTGACACAATAAAGCAGTTTCAAGTTCTATCTCAATGGTTTGTTTGCTATTGATGTAGCCCTAAGCAGAGACTGGTGAGATCACTTTCATGGAAAGGGCCTGCCAAGCTTCCAAAAAACTACGAGTTGCCTGAAATCTCAGCAAACACTTTTTCACCCAATCTTGATGAAACTTTCAGGTAATGATCAGTACACCAATCCCACTTGGCTCGCCAAATTTCGTTCTTCTAGGTTAAACCGTTCGTTGGCAGTAACCGGTTTCATTTTGAGGTTTCACTCTGTTTTCTCCTATAGGGATACATGTATTTGGAACTCTAAATAAAACACGGTTTTTGCTAGCTCTTTGAAACTTGACACAATAAAGCAGTTTCAAGTTCTATCTCTATGGTTTGTTTGCTGTTGATGTAGCCTTAAGCAGAGACTGGCGAGAATCACTATCATGGAGAGGGCCTGCCAAGCTTCCAAAAAACTACGAGTTGCCTGAAATCTCAGCACACACTTTTTCACCCAATCTTGATGAAACTTTCAAGTAATGATCAGTACACCAATCCCACTTGGCTCGCCAAATTTCGTTCTTCTAGGTTAAACCGTTCGTTGGCAGTAACCGGTTTCATTTTGAGGTTTCATTCTGTTTTCTCCTATAGGGATACATGTATTTGGAACTCTAAATCAAAGACGGTTTGTGCTAGCTCTTTGAAACTTGACACAATAAAGCAGTTTCAAGTTTTATCACTATAGTTTGTTTGCTGTTGATGTAGCCCTAAGCAGAGACTGGCGAGAATCACTTTCATGAAAAGGGCCTGCCAAGCTTCCAAAAAACTACGAGTTGCCTGAAATCTCAGCACACACTTTTTTACCTAATCTTGATGAAACTTTAAGGTAATGATCAGTACACCAATCCCACTTGGCTCGCCAAATTTCGTTCTTCTAGGTTAAACCGTTCGTTGGCAGTAACCGGTTTCATTTTGAGGTTTCACTCTGTTTTCTCCCATAGGGATACATGTATTTGGAACTCTAAATCAAAGACGGTTTCTGCTAGCCCTTTGAAACTTGACACAATAAAGCAGTTTCAAGTTCTATCTCTATGGTTTGTTTGCTGTTGATGTAGCCCTAAGCAGAGACTGGCGAGAATCACTTTCATGGAAAGGGCCTGCCAAGCTTCCCAAAAACTACGAGTTGCCTGAAATCTCAGCACACACTTTTTTACCTAATCTTGATGAAACTTTCAGGTAATGATCAGTACACCAATTCCACTTGGCTCGCCAAATTTCGTTCTTCTAGGTTAAACCGTTCGTTGGCAGTAACCGGTTTCATTTTGAGGTTTCACTCTGTTTTCTCCAATAGGGATACATGTATTTGGAACTCTAAATCAAACACGGTTTGTGCTAGCTCTTTGAAACTTGACACAATAAAGCAGTTTCAAGTTCTATCTCTATGGTTTGTTTGCTGTTGATGTAGCCCTAAGCAGAGACTGGCGAGAATCACTTTCATGGAAAGGGCATGCCAAGCTTCCAAAAAACTACGAGTTGCCTGAAATCTCAGCACACACTTTTTCACCCAATCTTGATGAAACTTTCAGGTAATGATCAGTACACCAATCCCACTTGGCTCGCCAAATTTCGTTCTTCTAGGTTAAACCGTTCGTTGGCAGTAACCGGTTTCATTTTGAGGTTTCACTCTGTTTTCTCCCATAGGGATACATGTATTTGGAACTCTAAATCAAACACGATTTCTACTAGCCCTTTGAAACTTGACACAATAAAGCAGTTTCAAGTTCTATCTCTATGGTTTGTTTGCTGTTGATGTAGCCCTAAGCAGAGACTGGCGAGAATCACTTTCATGGAAAGGGCATGCCAAGCTTCCAAAAAACTACGAGTTGCCTGAAATCTCAGCACACACTTTTTCACCCAATCTTGATGAAACTTTCAGGTAATGATCAGTACACCAATCACACTTGGCTCGCCAAATTTCGTTCTTCTAGGTTAAACCGTTCGTTGGCAGTAACCGGTTTCATTTTGAGGTTTCACTCTGTTTTCTCCTATAGGTATACATGTATTTGGAACTCTAAATCAAACACGGTTTGTTCTAGCTCTTTGAAACTTGACACAATAAAGCAGTTTCAAGTTCTATCTCTATGGTTTGTTTGCTGTTGATGTAGCCCTAAGCAGAGACTGGCGAGAATCACTTTCATGGAAAGGGCCTGCCAAGCTTCCAAAAAACTACGAGTTGCCTGAAATCTCAGCAAACACTTTTTCACCCTATCTTGATGAAATTTTCATGTAATGATCAGTACACCAATCCCTCTTGGCTCGCCAAATTTCGTTCTTCTAGGTTAAACCGTTCGTTGGCAGTAACCGGTTTCATTTTGAGGTTTCACTCTGTTTTCTCCTATAGGGATACATGTATTTGGAACTCTAAATCAAACACGGTTTTTGCTAGCTGTTTGAAACTTGACACAATAAAGCAGTTTCAAGTTCTATCTCTATGGTTTGTTTTCTGTTGATGTAGCCCTAAGCAGAGACTGGCGAGAATCACTTTCATGGAAAGGGCCTGCCAAGCTTCCAAAAAACTACGAGTTGCCTGAAATCTCAGCACACACTTTTTCACCCAATCTTGATGAAACTTTCAGGTAATGATCAGTACACCAATCCCACTTGGCTCGCCAAATTTCGTTCTTCTAGGTTAAACCGTTCGTTGGCAGTAACCGGTTTCATTTTGAGGTTTCACTGTGTTTTCTCCTATAGGGATACATGTATTTGGAACTCTAAATCAAAGACGGTTTCTGCTAGCTCTTTGAAACTTGACACAATAAAGCAGTTTCAAGTTCTATCTCTATGGTTTGTTTGCTGTTGATGTAGCCCTAAGCAGAGATTGGTGAGAATCACTCTCATGGAAAGGGCCTGCCAAGCTTCCAAAAAACTACGAGTTGCCTGAAATCTCAGCACACACTTTTTCACCCAATCTTGATGAAACTTTCAGGTAATGATCAGTACACCAATCCCACTTGGCTCGCCAAATTTCGTTCTTCTAGGTTAAACCGTTCTTTGGCAGTAACTGGTTTCATTTTGAGGTTTCACTCTGTTTTCTCCTATAGGGATACATGTATTTGGAACTCTAAATCAAACACGGTTTGTGCTAGCTCTTTGAAACTTGACACAATAAAGCAGTTTCAAGTTCTATCTCTATGGTTTGTTTGCTGTTGATGTAGCCCTAAGCAGAGACTGACGAGAATCACTTTCATGGAAAGGGCCTGCCAAGCTTCCAAAAAACTACGAGTTGCCTGAAATCTCAGCAAACACTTTTTCACCCAATCTTGATGAAACTTTCATGTAATGATCAGTACATCAATCCCACTTGGCTCGCCATATTTCGTTCTACTAGGTTAAACCATTCGTTGGTAGTAACCGGTTTCATTTTGAGGTTTCACTCTGTTTTCTCCTATAGGTATACATGTATTTGGAACTCTAAATAAAACACGGTTTTTGCTAGCTCTTTGAAACTTGACACAATAAAGCAATTTCAAGTTCTATCTCTATGGTTTGTTTGCTGTTGATGTAGCCCTAAGCAGAGACTTGCGAGAATCACTTTCATGGAAAGGGCCTGCCAAGCTTCCAAAAAACTACGAGTTGCCTGAAATCTCAGCACACACTTTTTCACCCAATCTTGATGAAACTTTCAGGTAATGATCAGTACACCAATCCCACTTGGCTCGCCAAATTTCGTTCTTCTAGGTTAAACCGTTCGTTGGCAGTAACCGGTTTCATTTTGAGGTTTCACTCTGTTTTCTCCTATAGGGATACATGTATTTGGAACTCTAAATCAAACACGGTTTGTGCTAGCTCTTTGAAACTTGACACAATAAAGCAGTTTCAAGTTCTATCTCTATGGTTTGTTTGCTGTTGATGTAGCCCTAAGCAGAGACTGGCGAGAATCACTTTCATGGAAAAGGCCTGCCAAGCTTCCAAAAAACTACGAGTTGCCTGAAATCTCAGAACACACTTTTTCACCCAATCTTGATGAAACTTTCAGGTAATGATCAGTACACCAATCACACTTGGCTCGCCAAATTTCGTTCTTCTAGGTTAAACCGTTCGTTGGCAGTAACCGGTTTCATTTTGAGGTTTCACTCTGTTTTCTCCTATAGGGATACATGTATTTGGAACTCTAAATCAAACACGGTTTGTTCTAGCTCTTTGAAACTTGACACAATAAAGTAGTTTCAAGTTCTATCTCTATGGTTTGTTTGCTGTTGATGTAGCCCTAAGCAGAGACTGGCGAGAATCACTTTCATGGAAAGGGCCTGCCAAGCTTCCAAAAAACTACGAGTTTCCTAAAATCTCAGCAAACACTTTTTCACCCTATCTTGATGAAACTTTCATGTAATGATCAGTACACCAATCCCTCTTGGCTCGCCAAATTTCGTTCTTCTAGGTTAAACCGTTCGTTGGCAGTAACCGGTTTCATTTTGAGGTTTCACTCTGTTTTCTCCTATAGGGATACATGTATTTGGAACTCTAAATCAAACACGGTTTTTGCTAGCTGTTTGAAACTTGACACAATAAAGCAGTTTCAAGTTCTATCTCTATGGTTTGTTTTCTGTTGATGTAGCCCTAAGCAGAGACTGGCGAGAATCACTTTCATGGAAAGGGCCTGCCAAGCTTCCAAAAAACTACGAGTTGCCTGAAATCTCAGCAAACACTTTTTCACCCAATCTTGATGAAACTTTCAGGTAATGATCAGTACACCAATCACACTTGGCTCGCCAAATTTCGTTCTTCTAGGTTAAACCGTTCGTTGGCAGTAACCGGTTTCATTTTGAGGTTTCACTGTGTTTTCTCCTATAGGGATACATGTATTTGGAACTCTAAATCAAACACGGTTTGTGCTAGCTCTTTGAAACTTGACACAATAAAGCAGTTTCAAGTTCTATCTCAATGGTTTGTTTGCTATTGATGTAGCCCTAAGCAGAGACTGGTGAGATCACTTTCATGGAAAGGGCCTGCCAAGCTTCCAAAAAACTACGAGTTGCCTGAAATCTCAGCAAACACTTTTTCACCCAATCTTGATGAAACTTTCAGGTAATGATCAGTACACCAATCCCACTTGGCTCGCCAAATTTCGTTCTTCTAGGTTAAACCGTTCGTTGGCAGTAACCGGTTTCATTTTGAGGTTTCACTCTGTTTTCTCCTATAGGGATACATGTATTTGGAACTCTAAATAAAACACGGTTTTTGCTAGCTCTTTGAAACTTGACACAATAAAGCAGTTTCAAGTTCTATCTCTATGGTTTGTTTGCTGTTGATGTAGCCTTAAGCAGAGACTGGCGAGAATCACTATCATGGAGAGGGCCTGCCAAGCTTCCAAAAAACTACGAGTTGCCTGAAATCTCAGCACACACTTTTTCACCCAATCTTGATGAAACTTTCAAGTAATGATCAGTACACCAATCCCACTTGGCTCGCCAAATTTCGTTCTTCTAGGTTAAACCGTTCGTTGGCAGTAACCGGTTTCATTTTGAGGTTTCATTCTGTTTTCTCCTATAGGGATACATGTATTTGGAACTCTAAATCAAAGACGGTTTGTGCTAGCTCTTTGAAACTTGACACAATAAAGCAGTTTCAAGTTTTATCACTATAGTTTGTTTGCTGTTGATGTAGCCCTAAGCAGAGACTGGCGAGAATCACTTTCATGAAAAGGGCCTGCCAAGCTTCCAAAAAACTACGAGTTGCCTGAAATCTCAGCACACACTTTTTTACCTAATCTTGATGAAACTTTCAGGTAATGATCAGTACACCAATCCCACTTGGCTCGCCAAATTTCGTTCTTCTAGGTTAAACCGTTCGTTGGCAGTAACCGGTTTCATTTTGAGGTTTCACTCTGTTTTCTCCCATAGGGATACATGTATTTGGAACTCTAAATCAAAGACGGTTTCTGCTAGCCCTTTGAAACTTGACACAATAAAGCAGTTTCAAGTTCTATCTCTATGGTTTGTTTGCTGTTGATGTAGCCCTAAGCAGAGACTGGCGAGAATCACTTTCATGGAAAGGGCCTGCCAAGCTTCCCAAAAACTACGAGTTGCCTGAAATCTCAGCACACACTTTTTTACCTAATCTTGATGAAACTTTCAGGTAATGATCAGTACACCAATTCCACTTGGCTCGCCAAATTTCGTTCTTCTAGGTTAAACCGTTCGTTGGCAGTAACCGGTTTCATTTTGAGGTTTCACTCTGTTTTCTCCAATAGGGATACATGTATTTGGAACTCTAAATCAAACACGGTTTGTGCTAGCTCTTTGAAACTTGACACAATAAAGCAGTTTCAAGTTCTATCTCTATGGTTTGTTTGCTGTTGATGTAGCCCTAAGCAGAGACTGGCGAGAATCACTTTCATGGAAAGGGCATGCCAAGCTTCCAAAAAACTACGAGTTGCCTGAAATCTCAGCACACACTTTTTCACCCAATCTTGATGAAACTTTCAGGTAATGATCAGTACACCAATCCCACTTGGCTCGCCAAATTTCGTTCTTCTAGGTTAAACCGTTCGTTGGCAGTAACCGGTTTCATTTTGAGGTTTCACTCTGTTTTCTCCCATAGGGATACATGTATTTGGAACTCTAAATCAAACACGATTTCTACTAGCCCTTTGAAACTTGACACAATAAAGCAGTTTCAAGTTCTATCTCTATGGTTTGTTTGCTGTTGATGTAGCCCTAAGCAGAGACTGGCGAGAATCACTTTCATGGAAAGGGCATGCCAAGCTTCCAAAAAACTACGAGTTGCCTGAAATCTCAGCACACACTTTTTCACCCAATCTTGATGAAACTTTCAGGTAATGATCAGTACACCAATCACACTTGGCTCGCCAAATTTCGTTCTTCTAGGTTAAACCGTTCGTTGGCAGTAACCGGTTTCATTTTGAGGTTTCACTCTGTTTTCTCCTATAGGTATACATGTATTTGGAACTCTAAATCAAACACGGTTTGTTCTAGCTCTTTGAAACTTGACACAATAAAGCAGTTTCAAGTTCTATCTCTATGGTTTGTTTGCTGTTGATGTAGCCCTAAGCAGAGACTGGCGAGAATCACTTTCATGGAAAGGGCCTGCCAAGCTTCCAAAAAACTACGAGTTGCCTGAAATCTCAGCAAACACTTTTTCACCCTATCTTGATGAAATTTTCATGTAATGATCAGTACACCAATCCCTCTTGGCTCGCCAAATTTCGTTCTTCTAGGTTAAACCGTTCGTTGGCAGTAACCGGTTTCATTTTGAGGTTTCACTCTGTTTTCTCCTATAGGGATACATGTATTTGGAACTCTAAATCAAACACGGTTTTTGCTAGCTGTTTGAAACTTGACACAATAAAGCAGTTTCAAGTTCTATCTCTATGGTTTGTTTTCTGTTGATGTAGCCCTAAGCAGAGACTGGCGAGAATCACTTTCATGGAAAGGGCCTGCCAAGCTTCCAAAAAACTACGAGTTGCCTGAAATCTCAGCACACACTTTTTCACCCAATCTTGATGAAACTTTCAGGTAATGATCAGTACACCAATCCCACTTGGCTCGCCAAATTTCGTTCTTCTAGGTTAAACCGTTCGTTGGCAGTAACCGGTTTCATTTTGAGGTTTCACTGTGTTTTCTCCTATAGGGATACATGTATTTGGAACTCTAAATCAAAGACGGTTTCTGCTAGCTCTTTGAAACTTGACACAATAAAGCAGTTTCAAGTTCTATCTCTATGGTTTGTTTGCTGTTGATGTAGCCCTAAGCAGAGACTGGTGAGAATCTCTCTCATGGAAAGGGCCTGCCAAGCTTCCAAAAAACTACGAGTTGCCTGAAATCTCAGCACACACTTTTTCACCCAATCTTGATGAAACTTTCAGGTAATGATCAGTACACCAATCCCACTTGGCTCGCCAAATTTCGTTCTTCTAGGTTAAACCGTTCGTTGGCAGTAACTGGTTTCATTTTGAGGTTTCACTCTGTTTTCTCCTATAGGGATACATGTATTTGGAACTCTAAATCAAACACGGTTTGTGCTAGCTCTTTGAAACTTGACACAATAAAGCAGTTTCAAGTTCTATCTCTATGGTTTGTTTGCTGTTGATGTAGCCCTAAGCAGAGACTGACGAGAATCAATTTCATGGAAAGGGCCTGCCAAGCTTCCAAAAAACTACGAGTTGCCTGAAATCTCAGCAAACACTTTTTCACCCAATCTTGATGAAACTTTCAGGTAATGATCAGTACACCAATCCCACGTGGCTCGCCATATTTCGTTCTTCTAGGTTAAACCGTTCGTTGGTAGTAACCGGTTTCATTTTGAGGTTTCACTCTGTTTTCTCCTATAGGTATACATGTATTTGGAACTCTAAATAAAACACGGTTTTTGCTAGCTCTTTGAAACTTGACACAATAAAGCAGTTTCAAGTTCTATCTCTATGGTTTGTTTGCTGTTGATGTAGCCCTAAGCAGAGACTGGCGAGAATCACTTTCATGGAAAGGGCCTGCCAAGCTTCCAAAAAACTAGGAGTTGCCTGAAATCTCAGCACACACTTTTTCACCCAATCTTGATGAAACTTTCAGGTAATGATCAGTACACCAATCCCACTTGGCTCGCCATATTTCGTTCTTCTAGGTTAAACCGTTCGTTGGTAGTAACCGGTTTCATTTTGAGGTTTCACTCTGTTTTTCTCCTATAGGTATACATGTATTTGGAACTCTAAATAAAACACGGTTTTTGCTAGCTCTTTGAAACTTGACACAATTAAGCAGTTTCAAGTTCTATCTCTATGGTTTGTTTGCTGTTGATGTAGCCCTAAGCAGAGACTGGCGAGAATCACTTTCATTGAAAGGGCATGCCAAGCTTCCAAAAAACTACGAGTTGCCTGAAATCTCAGCACACACTTTTTCACCCAATCTTGATGAAACTTTCAGGTAATGATCAGTACACCAATCCCACTTGGCTCGCCAAATTTCGTTCTTCTAGGTTAAACCGTTCGTTGGCAGTAACCGGTTTCATTTTGAGGTTTCACTCTGTTTTCTCCCATAGGGATACATGTATTTGGAACTCTAAATCAAAGACGGTTTCTACTAGCCCTTTGAAACTTGACACAATAAAGCAGTTTCAAGTTCTATCTCTATGGTTTGTTTGCTGTTGATGTAGCCCTAAGCAGAGACTGGTGAGAATCACTCTCATGGAAAGGGCCTGCCAAGCTTCCAAAAAACTACGAGTTTCCTGAAATCTCAGCACACACTTTTTCACCCAATCTTGATGAAACTTTCAGGTAATGATCAGTACACCAATCCCACTTGGCTCGCCAAATTTCGTTCTTCTAGGTTAAACCGTTCGTTGGCAGTAACCGGTTTCATTTGAGGTTTCACTCTGTTTTCTCCTATAGGGATACATGTATTTGGAACTCTAAATCAAAACGGTTTGTGCTAGCTCTTTGAAACTTGACACAATAAAGCAGTTTCAAGTTCTATCTCTATGGTTTGTTTGCTGTTGATGTAGCCCTAAGCAGAGACTGGCGAGAATCACTTTCATGGAAAGGGCATGCCAAGCTTCCAAAAAACTACGAGTTGCCTGAAATCTCAGCACACACTTTTTCACCCCAATCTTGATGAAACTTTCAGGTAATGATCAGTACACCAATCACACTTGGCTCGCCAAATTTCGTTCTTCTAGGTTAAACCGTTCGTTGGCAGTAACCGGTTTCATTTTGAGGTTTCACTGTGTTTTCTCCTATAGGTATACATGTATTTGGAACACTAAATCAAACACGGTTTGTTCTAGCTCTTTGAAACTTGACACAATAAAGCAGTTTCAAGTTCTATCTCTATGGTTTGTTTGCTGTTGATGTAGCCCTAAGCAGAGACTGACGAGAATCACTTTCATGGAAAGGGCCTGCCAAGCTTCCAAAAAACTACGAGTTGCCTGAAATCTCAGCAAACACTTTTTCACCCTATCTTGATGAAACTTTCAGGTAATGATCAGTACACCAATCCCACGTGGCTCGCCATATTTCGTTCTTCTAGGTTAAACCGTTCGTTGGTAGTAACCGGTTTCATTTTGAGGTTTCACTCTGTTTTCTCCTATAGGTATACATGTATTTGGAACTCTAAATAAAACACGGTTTTTGCTAGCTCTTTGAAACTTGACACAATAAAGCAGTTTCAAGTTCTATCTCTATGGTTTGTTTGCTGTTGATGTAGCCCTAAGCAGAGACTGGCGAGAATCACTTTCATGGAAAGGGCCTGCCAAGCTTCCAAAAAACTAGGAGTTGCCTGAAATCTCAGCACACACTTTTTCACCCAATCTTGATGAAACTTTCAGGTAATGATCAGTACACCAATCCCACTTGGCTCGCCATATTTCGTTCTTCTAGGTTAAACCGTTCGTTGGTAGTAACCGGTTTCATTTTGAGTTTTCACTCTGTTTTCTCCTATAGGTATACATGTATTTGGAACTCTAAATAAAACACGGTTTTTGCTAGCTCTTTGAAACTTGACACAATTAAGCAGTTTCAAGTTCTATCTCTATGGTTTGTTTGCTGTTGATGTAGCCCTAAGCAGAGACTGGCGAGAATCACTTTCATGGAAAGGGCCTGCCAAGCTTCCAAAAAACTACGAGTTGCCTGAAATCTCAGCACACACTTTTTCACCCAATCTTGATGAAACTTTCAGGTAATGATCAGTACACCAATCCCACTTGGCTCGCCAAATTTCGTTCTTCTAGGTTAAACCGTTCGTTGGCAGTAACCGGTTTCATTTTGAGGTTTCACTCTGTTTTCTCCTATAGGGATACATGTATTTGGAACTCTAAATAAAACACGGTTTTTGCTAGCTCTTTGAAACTTGACACAATAAAGCAGTTTCAAGTTCTATCTCTATGGTTTGTTTGCTGTTGATGTAGCCCTAAGCAGAGATTGGCGAGAATCACTTTCATGGAAAGGGCCTGCCAAGCTTCCAAAAAACTACGAGTTGCCTGAAATCTCAGCACACACTTTTTCACCCAATCTTGATGAAACTTTCAGGTAATCATCAGTTCACCAATCCCACTTGGCTTGCCAAATTTCGTTCTTCTAGGTTAAACTGTTCGTTGGCAGTAACCGGTTTAATTTTGAGGTTTCACTCTGTTTTCTCCTATAGGGATACATGTATTTGGAACTCTAAATCAAACACGGTTTGTGCTACCTCTTTGAAACTTGACACAATAAAGCAGTTTCAAGTTCTATCTCTATGGTTTGTTTGCTGTTGATGTAGCCCTAAGCAGAGACTGGCGAGAATCACTTTCATGGAAAGGGCCTGCCAAGCTTCCAAAAAACTACGAGTTGCCTGAAATCTCAGCACACTCTTTTTCACCCAATCTTGATGAAACTTTCAGGTAATGATCAGTACACCAATCCCACTTGGCTCGCAAAATTTCGTTCTTCTAGGTTAAACCGTTCGTTGGCAGTAACCGGTTTCATTTTGAGGTTTCACTCTGTTTTCTCCTATAGGGATACATGTATTTGGAACTCTAAATAAAACACGGTTTTTGCTAGCTCTTTGAAACTTGACACAATAAAGCAGTTTCAAGTTCTATCTCTATGGTTTGTTTGCTGTTGATGTAGCCTTAAGCAGAGACTGGCGAGAATCACTATCATGGAGAGGGCCTGCCAAGCTTCCAAAAAACTACGAGTTGCCTGAAATCTCAGCACACACTTTTTCACCCAATCTTGATGAAACTTTCAAGTAATGATCAGTACACCAATCCCACTTGGCTCGCCAAATTTCGTTCTTCTAGGTTAAACCGTTCGTTGGCAGTAACCGGTTTCATTTTGAGGTTTCATTCTGTTTTCTCCTATAGGGATACATGTATTTGGAACTCTAAATCAAAGACGGTTTGTGCTAGCTCTTTGAAACTTGACACAATAAAGCAGTTTCAAGTTTTATCACTATAGTTTGTTTGCTGTTGATGTAGCCCTAAGCAGAGACTGGCGAGAATCACTTTCATGAAAAGGGCCTGCCAAGCTTCCAAAAAACTACGAGTTGCCTGAAATCTCAGCACACACTTTTTTACCTAATCTTGATGAAACTTTCAGGTAATGATCAGTACACCAATCCCACTTGGCTCGCCAAATTTCGTTCTTCTAGGTTAAACCGTTCGTTGGCAGTAACCGGTTTCATTTTGAGGTTTCACTCTGTTTTCTCCCATAGGGATACATGTATTTGGAACTCTAAATCAAAGACGGTTTCTGCTAGCCCTTTGAAACTTGACACAATAAAGCAGTTTCAAGTTCTATCTCTATGGTTTGTTTGCTGTTGATGTAGCCCTAAGCAGAGACTGGCGAGAATCACTTTCATGGAAAGGGCCTGCCAAGCTTCCCAAAAACTACGAGTTGCCTGAAATCTCAGCACACACTTTTTCCACCTAATCTTGATGAAACTTTCAGGTAATGATCAGTACACCAATTCCACTTGGCTCGCCAAATTTCGTTCTTCTAGGTTAAACCGTTCGTTGGCAGTAACCGGTTTCATTTTGAGGTTTCACTCTGTTTTCTCCAATAGGGATACATGTATTTGGAACTCTAAATCAAACACGGTTTGTGCTAGCTCTTTGAAACTTGACACAATAAAGCAGTTTCAAGTTCTATCTCTATGGTTTGTTTGCTGTTGATGTAGCCCTAAGCAGAGACTGGCGAGAATCACTTTCATGGAAAGGGCATGCCAAGCTTCCAAAAAACTACGAGTTGCCTGAAATCTCAGCACACACTTTTTCACCCAATCTTGATGAAACTTTCAGGTAATGATCAGTACACCAATCCCACTTGGCTCGCCAAATTTCGTTCTTCTAGGTTAAACCGTTCGTTGGCAGTAACCGGTTTCATTTTGAGGTTTCACTCTGTTTTCTCCTATAGGGATACATGTATTTGGAACTCTAAATCAAACACGATTTTTTTTCTGCTAGCCTTTGAAACTTGACACAATAAAGCAGTTTCAAGTTCTATCTCTATGGTTTGTTTGCTGTTGATGTAGCCCTAAGCAGAGACTGGTGAGAATCACTTTCATGGAAAGGGCCTGCCAAGCTTCCAAAAAACTACGAGTTGCCTGAAATCTCAGCACACACTTTTTCACCCAATCTTGATGAAACTTTCAGGTAATGATCAGTACACCAATCCCACTTGGCTCGCCAAATTTCGTTCTTCTAGGTTAAACCGTTCGTTGGCAGTAACCGGTTTCATTTTGAGGTTTCACTCTGTTTTCTCCTATAGGGATACATGTATTTGGAACTCTAAATCAAAAACGGTTTGTGCTAGCTCTTTGAAACTTGACACAATAAAGCAGTTTCAAGTTCTATCTCTATGGTTTGTTTGCTGTTGATGTAGCCCTAAGCAGAGACTGGCGAGAATCACTTTCATGGAAAGGGCCTGCCAAGCTTCCAAAAAACTACGAGTTGCCTGAAATCTCAGCACACACTTTTTCACCCAATCTTGATGAAACTTTCAGGTAATGATCAGTACACCAATCACACTTGGCTCGCCAAATTTCGTTCTTCTAGGTTAAACCGTTCGTTGGCAGTAACCGGTTTCATTTTGAGGTTTCACTCTGTTTTCTCCTATAGGGATACATGTATTTGGAACTCTAAATCAAACACGGTTTGTGCTAGCTCTTTGAAACTTGACACAATAAAGCAGTTTCAAGTTCTATCTCTATGGTTTGTTTGCTGTTGATGTAGCCCTAAGCAGAGACTGGCGAGAATCACTTTCATGGAAAGGGCCTGCCAAGCTTCCAAAAAACTACGAGTTGCCTGAAATCTCAGCAAACACTTTTTCACCCTATCTTGATGAAACTTTCATGTAATGATCAGTACACCAATCCCTCTTGGCTCGCCAAATTTCGTTCTTCTAGGTTAAACCGTTCGTTGGCAGTAACCGGTTTCATTTTGAGGTTTCACTCTGTTTTCTCCTATAGGGATACATGTATTTGGAACTCTAAATCAAACACGGTTTTTGCTAGCTGTTTGAAACTTGACACAATAAAGCAGTTTCAAGTTCTATCTCTATGGTTTGTTTGCTGTTGATGTAGCCCTAAGCAGAGACTGGCGAGAATCACTTTCATGGAAAGGGCCTGCCAAGCTTCCAAAAAACTACGAGTTGCCTGAAATCTCAGCACACACTTTTTCACCCAATCTTGATGAAACTTTCAGGTAATGATCAGTACACCAATCCCACTTGGCTCGCCAAATTTCGTTCTTCTAGGTTAAACCGTTCGTTGGCAGTAACCGGTTTCATTTTGAGGTTTCACTGTGTTTTCTCCTATAGGGATACATGTATTTGGAACTCTAAATCAAACACGGTTTCTGCTAGCTCTTTGAAACTTGACACAATAAAGCAGTTTCAAGTTCTATCTCTATGGTTTGTTTGCTGTTGATGTAGCCCTAAGCAGAGACTGGTGAGAATCACTCTCATGGAAAGGGCCTGCCAAGCTTCCAAAAAACTACGAGTTGCCTGAAATCTCAGCACACACTTTTTCACCCAATCTTGATGAAACTTTCAGGTAATGATCAGTACACCAATCCCACTTGGCTCGCCAAATTTCGTTCTTCTAGGTTAAACCGTTCGTTGGCAGTAACTGGTTTCATTTTGAGGTTTCACTCTGTTTTCTCCCTATAGGTATACATGTATTTGGAACTCTAAATCAAACACGGTTTGTGCTAGCTCTTTGAAACTTGACACAATAAAGCAGTTTCAAGTTCTATCTCTATGGTTTGTTTGCTGTTGATGTAGCCCTAAGCAGAGACTGACGAGAATCACTTTCATGGAAAGGGCCTGCCAAGCTTCCAAAAAACTACTAGTTGCCTGAAATCTCAGCAAACACTTTTTCACCCAATCTTGATGAAACTTTCAGGTAATGATCAGTACACCAATCCCACGTGGCTCGCCATATTTCGTTCTTCTAGGTTAAACCGTTCGTTGGTAGTAACCGGTTTCATTTTGAGGTTTCACTCTGTTTTCTCCTATAGGTATACATGTATTTGGAACTCTAAATAAAACACGGTTTTTGCTAGCTCTTTGAAACTTGACACAATAAAGCAGTTTCAAGTTCTATCTCTATGGTTTGTTTGCTGTTGATGTAGCCCTAAGCAGAGACTGGCGAGAATCACTTTCATGGAAAGGGCCTGCCAAGCTTCCAAAAAACTAGGAGTTGCCTGAAATCTCAGCACACACTTTTTCACCCAATCTTGATGAAACTTTCAGGTAATGATCAGTACACCAATCCCACTTGGCTCGCCATATTTCGTTCTTCTAGGTTAAACCGTTCGTTGGTAGTAACCGGTTTCATTTTGAGGTTTCACTCTGTTTTCTCCTATAGGTATACATGTATTTGGAACTCTAAATAAAACACGGTTTTGCTAGCTCTTTGAAACTTGACACAATTAAGCAGTTTCAAGTTCTATCTCTATGGTTTGTTTGCTGTTGATGTAGCCCTAAGCAGAGACTGGCGAGAATCACTTTCATTGAAAGGGCATGCCAAGCTTCCAAAAAACTACGAGTTGCCTGAAATCTCAGCACACACTTTTTCACCCAATCTTGATGAAACTTTCAGGTAATGATCAGTACACCAATCCCACTTGGCTCGCCAAATTTCGTTCTTCTAGGTTAAACCGTTCGTTGGCAGTAACCGGTTTCATTTTGAGGTTTCACTCTGTTTTCTCCCATAGGGATACATGTATTTGGAACTCTAAATCAAAGACGGTTTCTACTAGCCCTTTGAAACTTGACACAATAAAGCAGTTTCAAGTTCTATCTCTATGGTTTGTTTGCTGTTGATGTAGCCCTAAGCAGAGACTGGTGAGAATCACTCTCATGGAAAGGGCCTGCCAAGCTTCCAAAAAACTACGAGTTTCCTGAAATCTCAGCACACACTTTTTCACCCAATCTTGATGAAACTTTCAGGTAATGATCAGTACACCAATCCCACTTGGCTCGCCAAATTTCGTTCTTCTAGGTTAAACCGTTCGTTGGCAGTAACCGGTTTCATTTTGAGGTTTCACTCTGTTTTCTCCTATAGGGATACATGTATTTGGAACTCTAAATCAAAAACGGTTTGTGCTAGCTCTTTGAAACTTGACACAATAAAGCAGTTTCAAGTTCTATCTCTATGGTTTGTTTGCTGTTGATGTAGCCCTAAGCAGAGACTGGCGAGAATCACTTTCATGGAAAGGGCATGCCAAGCTTCCAAAAAACTACGAGTTGCCTGAAATCTCAGCACACACTTTTTCACCCAATCTTGATGAAACTTTCAGGTAATGATCAGTACACCAATCACACTTGGCTCGCCAAATTTCGTTCTTCTAGGTTAAACCGTTCGTTGGCAGTAACCGGTTTCATTTTGAGGTTTCACTCTGTTTTCTCCTATAGGTATACATGTATTTGGAACTCTAAATCAAACACGGTTTGTTCTAGCTCTTTGAAACTTGACACAATAAAGCAGTTTCAAGTTCTATCTCTATGGTTTGTTTGCTGTTGATGTAGCCCTAAGCAGAGACTGACGAGAATCACTTTCATGGAAAGGGCCTGCCAAGCTTCCAAAAAACTACGAGTTGCCTGAAATCTCAGCAAACACTTTTTCACCCTATCTTGATGAAACTTTCAGGTAATGATCAGTACACCAATCCCACGTGGCTCGCCATATTTCGTTCTTCTAGGTTAAACCGTTCGTTGGTAGTAACCGGTTTCATTTTGAGGTTTCACTCTGTTTTCTCCTATAGGTATACATGTATTTGGAACTCTAAATAAAACACGGTTTTTGCTAGCTCTTTGAAACTTGACACAATAAAGCAGTTTCAAGTTCTATCTCTATGGTTTGTTTGCTGTTGATGTAGCCCTAAGCAGAGACTGGCGAGAATCACTTTCATGGAAAGGGCCTGCCAAGCTTCCAAAAAACTAGGAGTTGCCTGAAATCTCAGCACACACTTTTTCACCCAATCTTGATGAAACTTTCAGGTAATGATCAGTACACCAATCCCACTTGGCTCGCCATATTTCGTTCTTCTAGGTTAAACCGTTCGTTGGTAGTAACCGGTTTCATTTTGAGGTTTCACTCTGTTTTCTCCTATAGGTATACATGTATTTGGAACTCTAAATAAAACACGGTTTTTGCTAGCTCTTTGAAACTTGACACAATTAAGCAGTTTCAAGTTCTATCTCTATGGTTTGTTTGCTGTTGATGTAGCCCTAAGCAGAGACTGGCGAGAATCACTTTCATTGAAAGGGCATGCCAAGCTTCCAAAAAACTACGAGTTGCCTGAAATCTCAGCACACACTTTTTCACCCAATCTTGATGAAACTTTCAGGTAATGATCAGTACACCAATCCCACTTGGCTCGCCAAATTTCGTTCTTCTAGGTTAAACCGTTCGTTGGCAGTAACCGGTTTCATTTTGAGGTTTCACTCTGTTTTCTCCCATAGGGATACATGTATTTGGAACTCTAAATCAAAGACGGTTTCTACTAGCTCTTTGAAACTTGACACAATAAAGCAGTTTCAAGTTCTATCTCTATGGTTTGTTTGCTGTTGATGTAGCCCTAAGCAGAGACTGGTGAGAATCACTCTCATGGAAAGGGCCTGCCAAGCTTCCAAAAAACTACGAGTTTCCTGAAATCTCAGCACACACTTTTTCACCCAATCTTGATGAAACTTTCAGGTAATGATCAGTACACCAATCCCACTTGGCTCGCCAAATTTCGTTCTTCTAGGTTAAACCGTTCGTTGGCAGTAACCGGTTTCATTTTGAGGTTTCACTCTGTTTTCTCCTATAGGGATACATGTATTTGGAACTCTAAATCAAAAACGGTTTGTGCTAGCTCTTTGAAACTTGACACAATAAAGCAGTTTCAAGTTCTATCTCTATGGTTTGTTTGCTGTTGATGTAGCCCTAAGCAGAGACTGGCGAGAATCACTTTCATGGAAAGGGCATGCCAAGCTTCCAAAAAACTACGAGTTGCCTGAAATCTCAGCACACACTTTTTCACCCAATCTTGATGAAACTTTCAGGTAATGATCAGTACACCAATCCCACTTGGCTCGCCAAATTTCGTTCTTCTAGGTTAAACCGTTCGTTGGCAGTAACCGGTTTCATTTTGAGGTTTCACTCTGTTTTCTCCTATAGGGATACATGTATTTGGAACTCTAAATCAAACACGGTTTGTGCTAGCTCTTTGAAACTTGACACAATAAAGCAGTTTCAAGTTCTTTCTCTATGGTTTGTTTGCTGTTGATGTAGCCCTAAGCAGAGACTGGCGAGAATCACTTTCATGGAAAGGGCCTGCCAAGCTTCCAAAAAACTACGAGTTGCCTGAAATCTCAGCACACACTTTTTCACCCAATCTTGATGAAACTTTCAGGTAATGATCAGTACACCAATCCCACTTGGCTCGCCAAATTTCGTTCTTCTAGGTTAAACCGTTCGTTGGCAGTAACCGGTTTCATTTTGAGGTTTCACTCTGTTTTCTCCTATAGGGATACATGTATTTGGAACTCTAAATCAAACACGGTTTGTGCTAGCTCTTTGAAACTTGACACAATAAAGCAGTTTCAAGTTCTATCTCTATGGTTTGTTTGCTGTTGATGTAGCCCTAAGCAGAGACTGGCGAGAATCACTTTCATGGAAAGGGCCTGCCAAGCTTCCAAAAAACTACGAGTTGCCTGAAATCTCAGCACACACTTTTTCACCCAATCTTGATGAAACTTTCAGGTAATGATCAGTACACCAATCCCACTTGGCTCACCAAATTTTGTTCTTCTAGGTTAAACCGTTCGTTGGCAGTAACCGGTTTCATTTTGAGGTTTCACTCTGTTTTCTCCTATAGGGATACATGTATTTGGAACTCTAAAGGAAACACGGTTTGTGCTAGCTCTTTGAAACTTGACACAATAAAGCAGTTTCAAGTTCTTTCTCTATGGTTTGTTTGCTGTTGATGTAGCCCTAAGCAGAGACTGGCGAGAATCACTTTCATGGAAAGGGCCTGCCAAGCTTCCAAAAAACTACGAGTTGCCTGAAATCTCAGCACACACTTTTTCACCCAATCTTGATGAAACTTTCAGGTAATGATCAGTACACCAATCCCACTTGGCTCGCCAAATTTCGTTCTTCTAGGTTAAACCGTTCGTTGGCAGTAACCGGTTTCATTTTGAGGTTTCACTCTGTTTTCTCCTATAGGGATACATGTATTTGGAACTCTAAATCAAACACGGTTTGTGCTAGCTCTTTGAAACTTGACACAATAAAGCAGTTTCAAGTTCTATCTCTATGGTTTGTTTGCTGTTGATGTAGCCCTAAGCAGAGACTGGCGAGAATCACTTTCATGGAAAGGGCCTGCCAAGCTTCCAAAAAACTACGAGTTGCCTGAAATCTCAGCACACACTTTTTCACCCAATCTTGATGAAACTTTCAGGTAATGATCAGTACAACAATCCCACTTGGCTCACCAAATTTCGTTCTTCTAGGTTAAACCGTTCGTTGGCAGTAACCGGTTTCATTTTGAGGTTTCACTCTGTTTTCTCCTATAGGGATACATGTATTTGGAACTCTAAATCAAACACGGTTTGTGCTAGCTCTTTGAAACTTGACACAATAAAGCAGTTTCAAGTTCTATCTCTATGGTTTGTTTGCTGTTGATGTAGCCCTAAGCAGAGACTGGCGAGAATCACTTTCATGGAAAGGGCCTGCCAAGCTTCCAAAAAACTACGAGTTTCCTGAAATCTCAGCACACACTTTTTCACCCAATCTTGATGAAACTTTCAGGTAATGATCAGTACACCAATCCCACTTGGCTCGCCAAATTTCGTTCTTCTAGGTTAAACCGTTCGTTGGCAGTAACCGGTTTCATTTTGAGGTTTCACTCTGTTTTCTCCTATAGGGATACATGTATTTGGAACTCTAAATCAAACACGGTTTGTGCTAGCTCTTTGAAACTTGACACAATAAAGCAGTTTCAAGTTCTATCTCTATGGTTTGTTTGCTGTTGATGTAGCCCTAAGCAGCGACTGGCGAGAATCACTTTCATGGAAAGGGCCTGCCAAGCTTCCAAAAAACTACGAGTTGCCTGAAATCTCAGCAAACACTTTTTCACCCAATCTTGATGAAACTTTCAGGTAATGATCAGAACACCAATCCCACTTGGCTCACCAAATTTCGTTCTTCTAGGTTAAACCGTTCGTTGGCAGTAACCGGTTTCATTTTGAGGTTTCACTCTGTTTTCTCCTATAGGGATACATGTATTTGGAACTCTAAATCAAACACGGTTTGTGCTAGCTCTTTGAAACTTGACACAATAAAGCAGTTTCAAGTTCTATCTCTATGGTTTGTTTGCTGTTGATGTAGCCCTAAGCAGAGACTGGCGAGAATCACTTTCATGGAAAGGGCCTTCCAAGCTTCCAAAAAACTACGAGTTGCCTGAAATCTCAGCACACAACTTTTTCACCCAATCTTGATGAAACTTTCAGGTAATGATCAGTACACCAATCCCACTTGGCTCGCCAAATTTCGTTCTTCTAGGTTAAACCGTTCGTTGGCAGTAACCGGTTTCATTTTGAGGTTTCACTCTGTTTTCTCCTATAGGGATACATGTATTTGGAACTCTAAATCAAACACGGTTTGTGCTAGCTCTTTGAAACTTGACACAATAAAGCATTTCAAGTTCTATCTCTATGGTTTGTTTGCTGTTGATGTAGCCCTAAGCAGAGACTGGCGAGAATCACTTTCATGGAAAGGGCCTGCCGAGCTTCCAAAAAACTACGAGTTGCCTGAAATCTCAGCACACACTTTTTCACCCAATCTTGATGAAACTTTCAGGTAATGATCAGTACACCAATCCCACTTGGCTCGCCAAATTTCGTTCTTCTAGGTTAAACCGTTCGTTGGCAGTAACCGGTTTCATTTTGAGGTTTCACTCTGTTTTCTCCTATAGGGATACATGTATTTGGAACCCTAAATCAAACACGGTTTGTGCTAGCTCTTTGAAACTTGACACAATAAAGCAGTTTCAAGTTCTATCTCTATGGTTTGTTTGCTGTTGATGTAGCCCTAAGCAGAGACTGGCGAGAATCACTTTCATGGAAAGGGCCTTCCAAGCTTCAAAAAACTACGAGTTGCCTGAAATCTCAGCACACACTTTTTCACCCAATCTTGATGAAACTTTCAGGTAATGATCAGTACACCAATCCCACTTGGCTCGCCAAATTTCGTTCTTCTAGGTTAAACCGTTCGTTGGCAGTAACCGGTTTCATTTTGAGGTTTCACTCTGTTTTCTCCTATAGGGATACATGTATTTGGAACTCTAAATCAAACACGGTTTGTTCTAGCTCTTTGAAACTTGACACAATAAAGCAATTTCAAGTTCTATCTCTATGGTTTGTTTGCTGTTGATGTAGCCCTAAGCAGAGACTGGCGAGAATCACTTTCATGGAAAGGGCCTGCCGAGCTTCCAAAAAACTACGAGTTGCCTGAAATCTCAGCACACACTTTTTCACCCAATCTTGATGAAACTTTCAGGTAATGATCAGTACACCAATCCCACTTGGCTCGCCAAATTTCGTTCTTCTAGGTTAAACCGTTCGTTGGCAGTAACCGGTTTCATTTTGAGGTTTCACTCTGTTTTCTCCTATAGGGATACATGTATTTGGAACTCTAAATCAAACACGGTTTGTGCTAGCTCTTTGAAACTTGACACAATAAAGCAGTTTCAAGTTCTATCTCTATGGTTTGTTTGCTGTTGATGTAGCCCTAAGCAGACACTGGCAAGAATCACTTTCATGGAAAGGGCCTGCCAAGCTTCCAAAAAACTACGAGTTGCCTGAAATCTCAGCACACACTTTTTCACCCAATCTTGATGAAACTTTCAGGTAATGATCAGTACACCAATCCCACTTGGCTCACCAAATTTCGTTCTTCTAGGTTAAACCGTTCGTTGGCAGTAACCGGTTTCATTTTGAGGTTTCACTCTGTTTTCTCCTATAGGGATACATGTATTTGGAACTCTAAATCAAACACGGTTTATGCTAGCTCTTTGAAACGTGACACAATAAAGCAGTTTCAAGTTCTATCTCTATGGTTTGTTTGCTGTTGATGTAGCCCTAAGGAGAGACTGGCGAGAATCACTTTCATGGAAAGGGCCTGCCAAGCTTCCAAAAAACTACGAGTTGCCTGAAATCTCAGCACACACTTTTTCACCCAATCTTGATGAAAATTTCAGGTAATGATCAGTACACCAATCCCACTTGGCTCACCAAATTTCGTTCTTCTAGGTTAAACCGTTCGTTGGCAGTAACCGGTTTCATTTTGAGGTTTCACTCTGTTTTCTCCTATAGGGATACATGTATTTGGAACTCTAAATCAAACACGGTTTGTGCTAGCTCTCTGAAACTTGACACAATAAAGCAGTTTCAAGTTCTATCTCTATGGTTTGTTTGCTGTTGATGTAGCCCTAAGCAGAGACTGGCGAGAATCACTTTCATGGAAAGGGCCTGCCAAGCTTCCAAAAAACTACGAGTTGCCTGAAATCTCAGCACACACTTTTTCACCCAATCTTGATGAAACTTTCAGGTAATGATCAGTACACCAATCCCACTTGGCTCGCCAAATTTCGTTCTTCTAGGTTAAACCGTTCGCTGGCAGTAACCGGTTTCATTTTGAGGTTTCACTCTGTTTTCTCCTATAGGGATACATGTATTTGGAACTCTAAATCAAACACGGTTTGTGCTAGCTCTTTGAAACTTGACACAATAAAGCAGTTTCAAGTTCTATCTCTATGGTTTGTTTGCTGTTGATGTAGCCCTAAGCAGAGACTGGCGAGAATCACTTTCATCGAAAGGGCCTGCCAAGCTTCCAAAAAACTACGAGTTGCCTGAAATCTCAGCAAACACTTTTTCACCCAATCTTGATGAAACTTTCAGGTAATGATCAGTACACCATTCCCACTTGGCTCGCCAAATTTCGTTCTTCTAGGTTAAACCGTTCGTTGGCAGTAACCGGTTTCATTTTGAGGTTTCACTCTGTTTTCTCCTATAGGGATACATGTATTTGGAACTCTAAATCAAACACGGTTTGTGCTAGCTCTTTGACACTTGACACAATAAAGCAGTTTCAAGTTCTATCTCTATTGTTTGTTTGCTGTTGATGTAGCCCTAAGCAGAGACTGGCGAGAATCACTTTCATGGAAAGGGCCTGCCAAACTTCCAAAAAACTACGAGTTGCCTGAAATCTCAGCACACACTTTTTCACCCAATCTTGATGAAACTTTCAGGTAATGATCAGTACACCAATCCCACTTGGCTCGCCAAATTTCGTTCTTCTAGGTTAAACCGTTCGCTGGCAGTAACCGGTTTCATTTTGAGGTTTCACTCTGTTTTCTCCTATAGGGATACATGTATTTGGAACTCTAAATCAAACACGGTTGGTGCTAGCTCTTTGAAACTTGACAGAATAAAGCAGTTTCAAGTTCTATCTCTATGGTTTGTTTGCTGTTGATGTAGCCCTAAGCAGAGACTGGCGAGAATCACTTTCATTGAAAGGGCCTGCCAAGCTTCCAAAAAACTACGAGTTGCCTGAAATCTCAGCACACACTTTTTCACCCAATCTTGATGAAACTTTCAGGTAATGATCAGTACACCAATCCCACTTGGCTCGCCAAATTTCGTTCTTCTAGGTTAAACCGTTCTTTGGCAGTAACCGGTTTCATTTTGAGGTTTCACTCTGTTTTCTCCTATAGGGATACATGTATTTGGAACTCTAAATCAAACACGGTTTGTGCTAGCTCTTTGAAACTTGACACAATAAAGCAGTTTCAAGTTCTATCTCTATGGTTTGTTTGCTGTTGATGTAGCCCTAAGCAGAGACTGGCGAGAATCACTTTCATGGAAAGGGCCTGCCAAGCTTTCAAAAAACTACGAGTTGCCTGAAATCTCAGCACACACTTTTTCACCCAATCTTGATGAAACTTTCAGGTAATGATCAGTACACCAATCCCACTTGGCTCGCCAAATTTCGTTCTTCTAGGTTAAACCGTTCGTTGGCAGTAACCGGTTTCATTTTGAGGTTTCACTCTGTTTTCTCCTATAGGGATACATGTATTTGGAACTCTAAATCAAACACGGTTTCTGCTAGCTCTTTGAAACTTGACACAATAAAGCAGTTTCAAGTTCTATCTCTATGGTTTGTTTGCTATTGATGTAGCCCTAAGCAGAGACTGGCGAGAATCACTTTCATGGAAAGGGCCTGCCAAGCTTCCAAAAAACTACGAGTTGCCTGAAATCTCAGCAAACACTTTTTCACCCAATCTTGATGAAACTTTCAGGTAATGATCAGTACACCAATCCCACTTGGCTCGCCAAATTTCGTTCTTCTAGGTTAAACCGTTCGTTGGCAGTAACCGGTTTCATTTTGAGGTTTCACTCTGTTTTCTCCTATAGGGATACATGTATTTGGAACTCTAAATCAAACACGGTTTGTGCTAGCTCTTTGAAACTTGACACAATAAAGCAGTTTCAAGTTCTATCTCTATGGTTTGTTTGCTGTTGATGTAGCCCTAAGCAGAGACTGGCGAGAATCACTTTCATGGAAAGGGCCTGCCAAGCTTCCAAAAAACTACGAGTTGACTGAAATCTCAGCACACACTTTTTTACCCAATCTTGATGAAACTTTCAGGTAATGATCAGTACACCAATCCCACTTGGCTCACCAAATTTCGTTCTTCTAGGTTAAACCGTTCGTTGGCAGTAACCAGTTTCATTTTGAGGTTTCACTCTGTTTTCTCCTATAGGGATACATGTATTTGGAACTCTAAATCAAACACGGTTTGTGCTAGCTCTTTGAAACTTGACACAATAAAGCAGTTTCAAGTTCTATCTCTATGGTTTGTTTGCTGTTGATGTAGCCCTAAGCAGAAACTGGCGAGAATCACTTTCATGGAAAGGGCCTGCCAACCTTCCAAAAAACTACGAGTTACCTGAAATCTCAGCACACACTTTTTCACCCAATCTTGATGAAACTTTCAGGTAATGATCAGCACACCAATCCCATTTGGCTCGCCAAATTTCGTTCTTCTAGGTTAAACCGTTCGTTGGCAGTAACCGGTTTCATTTTGAGGTTTCACTCTGTTTTCTCCTATAGGGATACATGTATTTGGAACTCTAAATCAAACACGGTTTCTGCTAGCTCTTTGAAACTTGACACAATAAAGCAGTTTCAAGTTCTATCTCTATGGTTTGTTTGCTGTTGATGTAGCCCTAAGCAGAGACTGGCGAGAATCACTTTCATGGAAAGGGCCTGCCAAGCTTCCAAAAAACTACGAGTTGCCTGAAATCTCAGCACACACTTTTTCACCCAATCTTGATGAAACTTTCAGGTAATGATCAGTACACCAATCCCACTTGGCTCGCCAAATTTCGTTCTTCTAGGTTAAACCTTTGGCTGGCAGTAACCGGTTTCATTTTGAGGTTTCACTCTGTTTTCTCCTATAGGGATACTTGTATTTGGAACTCTAAATCAAACACGGTTTGTGCTAGCTCTTTGAAACTTGACACAATAAAGCAGTTTCAAGTTCTATCTCTATGGTTTGTTTGCTGTTGATGTAGCCCTAAGCAGAGACTGGCGAGAATCACTTTCATTGAAAGGGCCTGCCAAGCTTCCAAAAAACTACGAGTTGCCTGAAATCTCAGCAAACACTTTTTCACCCAATCTTGATGAAACTTTCAGGTAATGATCAGTACACCAATCCCACTTGGCTCGCCAAATTTCGTTCTTCTAGGTTAAACCGTTCGTTGGCAGTAACCGGTTTCATTTTGAGGTTTCACTCTGTTTTCTCCTATAGGGATACATGTATTTGGAACTCTAAATCAAACACGGTTTGTGCTAGCTCTTTGAAACTTGACACAATAAAGCAGTTTCAAGTTCTATCTCTATGGTTTGTTTGCTGTTGATGTAGCCCTAAGCAGAGACTGGCGAGAATCACTTTCATGGAAAGGGCCTGCCAACCTTCCAAAAAACTACGAGTTACCTGAAATCTCAGCACACACTTTTTCACCCAATCTTGATGAAACTTTCAGGTAATGATCAGCACACCAATCCATTTGGCTCGCCAATTTCGTTCTTCTAGGTTAAACCGTTCGTTGGCAGTAACCGGTTTCATTTTGAGGTTTCACTCTGTTTTCTCCTATAGGGATACATGTATTTGGAACTCTAAATCAAACACGGTTTCTGCTAGCTCTTTGAAACTTGACACAATAAAGCAGTTTCAAGTTCTATCTCTATGGTTTGTTTGCTGTTGATGTAGCCCTAAGCAGAGACTGGCGAGAATCACTTTCATGGAAAGGGCCTGCCAAGCTTCCAAAAAACTACGAGTTGCCTGAAATCTCAGCACACACTTTTTCACCCAATCTTGATGAAACTTTCAGGTAATGATCAGTACACCAATCCCACTTGGCTCGCCAAATTTCGTTCTTCTAGGTTAAACCCTTCGCTGGCAGTAACCGGTTTCATTTTGAGGTTTCACTCTGTTTCTCCTATAGGGATACATGTATTTGGAACTCTAAATCAAACACGGTTTGTGCTAGCTCTTTGAAACTTGACACAATAAAGCAGTTTCAAGTTCTATCTCTATGGTTTGTTTGCTGTTGATGTAGCCCTAAGCAGAGACTGGCGAGAATCACTTTCATTGAAAGGGCCTGCCAAGCTTCCAAAAAACTACGAGTTGCCTGAAATCTCAGCAAACACTTTTTCACCCAATCTTGATGAAACTTTCAGGTAATGATCAGTACACCAATCCCACTTGGCTCGCCAAATTTCGTTCTTCTAGGTTAAACCGTTCGTTGGCAGTAACCGGTTTCATTTTGAGGTTTCACTCTGTTTTCTCCTATAGGGATACATGTATTTGGAACTCTAAATCAAACACGGTTTGTGCTAGCTCTTTGAAACTTGACACAATAAAGCAGTTTCAAGTTCTATCTCTATGGTTTGTTTGCTGTTGATGTAGCCCTAAGCAGAGACTGGCGAGAATCACTTTCATGGAAAGGGCCTGCCAAGCTTCCAAAAAACTACGAGTTGCCTGAAATCTCAGCACACACTTTTTCACCCAATCTTGATGAAACTTTCAGGTAATGATCAGTACACCAATCCCACTTGGCTCACCAAATTTCGTTCTTCTAGGTTAAACCGTTCGTTGGCAGTAACCGGTTTCATTTTGAGGTTTCACTCTGTTTTCTCCTATAGGGATACATGTATTTGGAACTCTAAATCAAACACGGTTTATGCTAGCTCTTTGAAACTTGACACAAGAAAGCAGTTTCAAGTTCTATCTCTATGGTTTGTTTGCTGTTGATGGAGCCCTAAGGAGAGACTGGCGAGAATCACTTTCATGGAAAGGGCCTGCCAAGCTTCCAAAAAACTACGAGTTGCCTGAAATCTCAGCACACACTTTTTCACCCAATTTGATTGAAAATTTCAGGTATTGATCAGTACACCAATCCCACTTGGCTCACCAAATTTCGTTCTTCTAGGTTAAACCGTTCGTTGGCAGTAACCGGTTTCATTTTGAGGTTTCACTCTGTTTTCTCCTATAGGGATACATGTATTTGGAACTCTAAATCAAACACGGTTTGTGCTAGCTCTCTGAAACTTGACACAATAAAGCAGTTTCAAGTTCTATCTCTATGGTTTGTTTGCTGTTGATGTAGCCCTAAGCAGAGACTGGCGAGAATCACTTTCATGAAAGGGCCTGCCAAGCTTCCAAAAAACTACGAGTTGCCTGAAATCTCAGCACACACTTTTTCACCCAATCTTGATGAAACTTTCAGGTAATGATCAGTACACCAATCCCACTTGGCTCGCCAAATTTCGTTCACCTAGGTTAAACCGTTCGTTGGCAGTAACCGGTTTCATTTTGAGGTTTCACTCTGTTTTCTCCTATAGGGATACATGTATTTGGAACTCTAAATCAAACACGGTTTGTGCTAGCTCTTTGAAACTTGACAGAATAAAGCAGTTTCAAGTTCTATCTCTATGGTTTGTTTGCTGTTGATGTAGCCCTAAGCAGAGACTGGCGAGAATCACTTTCATGAAAGAGCCTGCCAAGCTTCCAAAAAATACGAGTTGCCTGAAATCTCAGCAAACACTTTTTCACCCAATCTTGATGAAACTTTCAGGTAATGATCAGTACACCAATCCCACTTGGCTCGCCAAATTCGTTCTTCTAGGTTTAAACCGTTCGTTGGCAGTAACCGGTTTCATTTTGAGGTTTCACTCTGTTTTCTCCTATAGGGATACATGTATTTGGAACTCTAAATCAAACACGGTTTGTGCTAGCTCTTTGAAACTTGACACAATAAAGGCAGTTTCAAGTTCTATCTCTATGGTTTGTTTGCTGTTGATGTAGCCCTAAGCAGAGACTGGCGAGAATCACTTTCATGGAAAGGGCCTGCCAAACTTCCAAAAACTACGAGTTGCCTGAAATCTCAGCACACACTTTTTCACCCAATCTTGATGAAACTTTCAGGTAATGATCAGTACACCAATCCCACTTGGCTCGCCAAATTTCGTTCTTCTAGGTTAAACCGTTCGCTGGCAGTAACCGGTTTCATTTTGAGTTTCACTCTGTTTTCTCCTATAGGGATACATGTATTTGGAACTCTAAATCAAACACGGTTTGTGCTAGCTCTCTGAAACTTGACACAATAAAGCAGTTTCAAGTTCTATCTCTATGGTTTGTTTGCTGTTGATGTAGCCCTAAGCAGAGACTGGCGAGAATCACTTTCATGGAAAGGGCCTGCCAAGCTTCCAAAAAACTACGAGTTGCCTGAAATCTCAGCACACACTTTTTCACCCAATCTTGATGAAACTTTCAGGTAATGATCAGTACACCAATCCCACTTGGCTCGCCAAATTTCGTTTTTCTAGGTTAAACCGTTCGTTGGCAGTAACCGGTTTCATTTTGAGGTTTCACTCTGTTTTCTCCTATAGGGATACATGTATTTGGAACTCTAAATCAAACACGGTTTGTGCTAGCTCTTTGAAACTTGACACAATAAAGCAGTTTCAAGTTCTATCTCTATGGTTTGTTTGCTGTTGATGTAGCCCTAAGCAGAGACTGGCGAGAATCACTTTCATTGAAAGGGCCTGCCAAGCTTCCAAAAACTACGAGTTGCCTGAAATCTCAGCAAACACTTTTTCACCCAATCTTGATGAAACTTTCAGGTAATGATCAGTACACCAATCCCACTTGGCTCGCCAAATTGCGTTCTTCTAGGTTAAACCGTTCGTTGGCAGTAACCGGTTTCATTTTGAGGTTTCACTCTGTTTTCTCCTATAGGGATACATGTATTTGGAACTCTAAATCAAACACGGTTTGTGCTAGCTCTTTGAAACTTGACACAATAAAGCAGTTTCAAGTTCTATCTCTATGGTTTGTTTGCTGTTGATGTAGCCATAAGCAGAGACTGGCGAGAATCACTTTCATGGAAAGGGCCTGCCAAGCTTCCAAAAAACTACGAGTTGCCTGAAATCTCAGCACACACTTTTTCACCCAATCTTGATGAAACTTTCAGGTAATGATCAGTACACCAATCCCACTTGGCTCGCCAAATTTCGTTCTTCTAGGTTAACCGTTCGTTGGCAGTAACCGGTTTCATTTTGAGGTTTCACTCTGTTTTCTCCTATAGGGATACATGTATTTGGAACTCTAAATCAAACACGGTTTCTGCTAGCTCTTTGAAACTTGACACAATAAAGCAGTTTCAAGTTCTATCTCTATGTTTGTTTGCTGTTGATGTAGCCCTGAGCAGAGACTGGCGAGAATCACTTTCATGGAAAGGGCCTGCCAAGCTTCCAAAAAACTACGAGTTGCCTGAAATCTCAGCACACACTTTTCACCCAATCTTGATGAAACTTTCAGGTAATGATCAGTACACCAATCCCACTTGGCTCGCCAAATTTCGTTCTTCTAGGTTAAACCGTTCGTTGGCAGTAACCGGTTTCATTTTGAGGTTTCACTCTGTTTCTCCTATAGGGATACATGTATTTGGAACTCTAAATCAAACACGGTTTGTGCTAGCTCTTTGAAACTTGACACAATAAAGCAGTTTCAAGTTCTATCTCTATGGTTTGTTTGCTGTTGATGTAGCCCTAAGCAGAGACTGGCGAGAATCACTTTCATGGAAAGGGCCTGCCAAGCTTCCAAAAAACTACGAGTTGACTGAAATCTCAGCACACACTTTTTCACCCAATCTTGATGAAACTTTCAGGTAATGATCAGTACACCAATCCCACTTGGCTCACCAAATTTCGTTCTTCTAGGTTAAACCGTTCGTTGGCAGTAACCAGTTTCATTTTGAGGTTTCACTCTGTTTTCTCCTATAGGGATACATGTATTTGGAACTCTAAATCAAACACGGTTTTTGATAGCTCTTTGAAACTTGACACAATAAAGCAGTTTCAAGTTCTATCTCTATGGTTTGTTTGCTGTTGATGTAGCCCTAAGCAGAGACTGGCGAGAATCACTTTCATGAAAGGGCCTGCCAAGCTTCCAAAAAACTACGAGTTGCCTGAAATCTCAGCACACACTTTTTCACCCAATCTTGATGAAAACTTTCAGGTAATGATCAGCACACCAATCCCATTTGGCTCGCCAAATTTCGTTCTTCTAGGTTAAACCGTTCGTTGGCAGTAACCGGTTTCATTTTGAGGTTTCACTCTGTTTTCTCCTATAGGGATACATGTATTTGGAACTCTAAATCAAACACGGTTTGTGCTAGCTCTTTGAAACTTGACACAATAAAGCAGTTTCAAGTTCTATCTCTATGGTTTGTTTGCTGTTGATGTAGCCCTAAGCAGAGACTGGCGAGAATCACTTTCATGGAAAGGGCTGCCAAGCTTCCAAAAAACTACGCGTTGCCTGAAATCTCAGCACACACTTTTCACCCAATCTTGATGAAACTTTCAGGTAATGATCAGTACACCAATCCCACTTGGCTCGCCAAATTTCGTTCTTCTAGGTTAAACCGTTCGTTGGCAGTAACCGGTTTCATTTTGAGGTTTCACTCTGTTTTCTCCTATAGGGATACATGTATTTGGAACTCTAAATCAAACACGGTTTGTGCTAGCTCTTTGAAACTTGACACAATAAAGCAGTTTCAAGTTCTATCTCTATGGTTTGTTTGCTGTTGATGTAGCACTAAGCAGAGACTGGCGAGAATCACTTTCATGGAAAGGGCCTGCCAAGCTTCCAAAAAACTACGAGTTGCCTGAAATCTCAGCACACACTTTTTCACCCAATCTTGATGAAACTTTCAGGTAATGATCAGTACACCAATCCCACTTGGCTCGCCAAATTTCGTTCTTCTAGGTTAAACCTTTCGTTGGCAGTAACCGGTTTCATTTTGAGGTTTCACTCTGTTTTCTCCTATAGGGATACATGTATTTGGAACTCTAAATCAAACACGGTTTGTGCTAGCTCTTTGAAACTTGACACAATAAAGCAGTTTCAAGTTCTATCTCTATGGTTTGTTTGCTGTTGATGTAGCCCTAAGCAGAGACTGGCGAGAATCACTTTCATGGAAAGGGCCTGCCAAGCTTCCAAAAAACTACGAGTTTCCTGAAATCTCAGCAAACACTTTTTCACCCAATCTTGATGAAACTTTCAGGTAATGATCAGTACACCAATCCCACTTGGCTTGCCAAATTTCGTCCTTCTAGGTTAAACCGTTCGTTGGCAGTACCGGTTTCATTTTGAGGTTTCACTCTGTTTTCTCCTATAGGGATACATGTATTTGGAACTCTAAATCAAACACGGTTTGTGCTAGCTCTTTGAAACTTGACACAATAAAGCAGTTTCAAGTTCTATCTCTATGGTTTGTTTGCTGTTGATGTAGCACTAAGCAGAGACTGGCGAGAATCACTTTCATGGAAAGGGCCTTCCAAGCTTCCAAAAAACAACGAGTTGCCTGAAATCTCAGCACACACTTTTTCACCCAATCTTGATGAAACTTTCAGGTAAATGATCAGTACACCAATCCCACTTGGCTCGCCAAATTTCGTTCTTCTAGGTTAAACCGTTCGTTGGCAGTAACCGGTTTCATTTTGAGGTTTCACTCTGTTTTCTCCTATAGGGATACATGTATTTGGAACTCTAAATCAAACACGGTTTGTGCTAGCTCTTTGAAACTTGACACAATAAAGCAGTTTCAAGTTCTATCTCTATGGTTTGTTTGCTGTTGATGTAGCCCTAAGCAGAGACTGGCGAGAATCACTTTCATGGAAAGGGCCTGCCACGCTTCCAAAAAACTACGAGTTGCCTGAAAATCTCAGCAAACACTTTTTCACCCAATCTTGATGAAACTTTCAGGTAATGATCAGTACACAATGCCACTTGGCTCGCCAAATTTCGTTCTTCTAGGTTAACCGTTCGTTGGCAGTAACCGGTTTCATTTTGATGTTTCACCCTGTTTCTCCTATAGGGATACATGTATTTGGAACTCTAAATCAAACACGGTTTGTGCTAGCTCTTTGAAACTTGACAGAATAAAGCAGTTTCAAGTTCTATCTCTATGGTTTGTTTGCTGTTGATGTAGCCCTAAGCAGAGACTGGCGAGAATCACTTTCATGGAAAGGGCCTGCCAAGCTTCCAAAAAACTACAAGTTGCCTGAAATCTCAGCAAACACTTTTTCACCCAATCTTGATGAAACTTTCAGGTAATGATCAGTACACCAATCCCACTTGGCTCGCCAAATTTCGTTCTTCTAGGTTAAACCGTTCCTTGGCAGTAACCGGTTTCATTTTGAGGTTTCACTCTGTTTTCTCCTATAGGGATACATGTATTTGGAACTCTAAATCAAACACGGTTTGTGCTAGCTCTTTGAAACTTGACACAATAAAGCAGTTTCAAGTTCTATCTCTATGGTTTGTTTGCTGTTGATGTAGCCCTAAGCAGAGACTGGCGAGAATCACTTTCATGGAAAGGGCCTGCCACGCTTCCAAAAAACTACGAGTTGCCTGAAATCTCAGCAAACACTTTTTCACCCAATCTTGATGAAACTTTCAGGTAATGATCAGTACACCAATGCCACTTGGCTCGCCAAATTTCGTTCTTCTAGGTTAACCGTTCGTTGGCAGTAACCGGTTTCATTTTGAGGTTTCACCCTGTTTTCTCCTATAGGGATACATGTATTTGGAACTCTAAATCAAACACGGTTTGTGCTAGCTCTTTGAAACTTGACAGAATAAAGCAGTTCAAGTTCTATCTCTATGGTTTGTTTGCAGTTGATGTAGCCCTAAGCAGAGACTGGCGAGAATCACTTTCATGGAAAGGGCCTGCCAAGCTTCCAAAAAACTACGAGTTGCCTGAAATCTCAGCAAACACTTTTTCACCCAATCTTGATGAAACTTTCAGGTAATGATCAATACACCAATCCCACTTGGCTCGCCAAATTTCGTTCTTCTAGGTTAAACCGTTCCTTGGCAGTAACCGGTTTCATTTTGAGGTTTCACTCTGTTTTCTCCTATAGGGATACATGTATTTGGAACTCTAAATCAAACACGGTTTGTGCTAGCTCTTTGAAACTTGACACAATAAAGCAGTTTCAAGTTCTATCTCTATGGTTTGTTTGCTGTTGATGTAGCCCTAAGCAGAGACTGGCGAGAATCACTTGCATGGAAAGGGCCTGCCAAGCTTCCAAAAACTACGAGTTGCCTGAAATCTCAGCACACACTTTTTCACCCAATCTTGATGAAACTTTCAGGTAATGATCAGTACACCAATCCCACTCGGCTCACCAAATTTCGTTCTTCTAGGTTAAACCGTTCATTGGCAGTAACCGGTTTCATTTTGAGGTTTCACTCTGTTTTCTCCTATAGGGATACATGTATTTGGAACTCTAAATCAAACACGTTTGTGCTAGCTCTTTGAAACTTGACACAATAAAGCAGTTTCAAGTTCTATCTCTATGGTTTGTTTGCTGTTGATGTAGCCCTAAGCAGAGACTGGCGAGAATCACTTTCATGGAAAGGGCCTGCCAAGCTTCCAAAAACTACGAGTTTCCTGAAATCTCAGCACACACTTTTTCACCCAATCTTGATGAAACTTTTAGGTAATGATCAGTACACCAATCCCACTTGGCTCGCAAAATTTCGTTCTTCTAGGTTAAACCGTTCGTTGGCAGTAACCGGTTTTATTTTGAGGTTTCACTCTGTTTTCTCCTATAGGGATACATGTATTTGGAACTCTAAATCAAACACGGTTTGTGCTAGCTCTTTGAAACTTGACACAATAAAGCAGTTTCAAGTTCTATCTCTATGGTTTGTTTGCTGTTGATGTAGCACTAAGCAGACACTGGCGAGAATCACTTTCATGGAAAGGGCCTGCCAAGCTTCCAAAAAACTACGAGTTGCCTGAAATCTCAGCAAACACTTTTTCACCCAATCTTGATGAAACTTTCAGGTAATGATCAGTACACCATTCCCACTTGGCTCGCCAAATTTCATTCTTCTAGGTTAAACCGTTCGTTGGCAGTAACCGGTTTCATTTTGAGGTTTCACTCTGTTTTCTCCTATAGGGATACATGTATTTGGAACTCTAAATCAAACACGGTTTGTGCTAGCTCTTTGAAACTTGACAGAATAAAGCAGTTTCAAGTTCTATCTCTATGGTTTGTTTGCTGTTGATGTAGCCCTAAGCAGAGACTGGCGAGAATCACTTTCATGGAAAGGGCCTGCCACGCTTCCAAAAAACTACGAGTTGCCTGAAATCTCAGCAAACACTTTTTCACCCAATCTTGATGAAACTTTCAGGTAATGATCAGTACACCAATCCCACTTGGCTCGCCAAATTTCGTTCTTCTAGGTTAAACTGTTCGTTGGCAGTAACAGGTTTCATTTTGAGGTTTCACTCTGTTTTCTCCTATAGGGATACATGTATTTGGAACTCTAAATCAAACACGGTTTGTGCTAGCTCTTTGAAACTTGACACAATAAAGCAGTTTCAAGTTCTATCTCTATGGTTTGTTTGCTGTTGATGTAGCCCTAAGCAGAGACTGGCGAGAATCACTTTCATGGAAAGGGCCTGCCAAGCTTCAAAAAACTACGAGTTGCCTGAAATCTCAGCACACACTTTTTCACCCAATCTTGATGAAACTTTCAGGTAATGATCAGTACACCAATCCCACTTGGCTCGCCAAATTTCGTTCTTCTAGGTTAAACCGTTCGTTGGCAGTAACCGGTTTCATTTTGAGGTTCACTCTGTTTTCTCCTATAGGGATACATGTATTTGGAACTCTAAATCAAACACGGTTTGAGCTAGCTCTTTGAAACTTGACACAATAAAGCAGTTTCAAGTTCTATCTCTATGGTTTGTTTGCTGTTGATGTAGCCCTAAGCAGAGACTGGCGAGAATCACTTTCATGGAAAGGGCCTGCCAAGATTCCAAAAAACTACGAGTTGCCTGAAATCTCAGCACACACTTTTTCACCCAATCTTTATGAAACTTTCAGGTAATGATCAGTACACCAATCCCACTTGGCTCACAAATTTCGTTCTTCTAGGTTAAACCGTTCGTTGGCAGTAACCGGTTTCATTTTGAGGTTTCACTCTGCTTTCTCCTATAGAGATACATGTATTTGGAACTCTAAATCAAACACGGTTTGTGCTAGCTCTTTGAAACTTGACACAATAAAGCAGTTTCAAGTTCTTTCTCTATGGTTTGTTTGCTGTTGATGTAGCCCTAAGCAGAGACTGGCGAGAATCACTTTCATGGAAAGGGCCTGCCACGCTTCCAAAAAACTACGAGTTGCCTGAAATCTCAGCAAACACTTTTTCACCCAATCTTGATGAAACTTTCAGGTAATGATCAGTACACCAATCCCACTTGGCTCTCCAAATTTCGTTCTTCTAGGTTAAACCGTTCGTTGGCAGTAACCGGTTTCATTTTGAGGTTTCACTCCGTTTTCTCCTATAGGGATACATGTATTTGGAACTCTAAATCAAACACGGTTTGTGCTAGCTCTTTGAAACTTGACACAATAAAGCAGTTTCAAGTTCTATCTCTATGGTTTGTTTGCTGTTGACGTAGCCCTAAGCAGAGACTGGCGAGAATCACTTTCATGGAAAGGGCCTGCCAAGCTTCCAAAAAACTACGAGTTGCCTGAAATCTCAGCACACACTTTTTCACCCAATCTTGATGAAACTTTCAGGTAATGATCAGTACACCAATCCCACTTGGCTCGCCAAATTTCGTTCTTCTAGGTTAAACCGTTCGTTGGCAGTAACCGGTTTCATTTTGAGGTTTCACTCTGTTTTCTCCTATAGGGATACATGTATTTGGAACTCTAAATCAAACACGGTTTGAGCTAGCTCTTTGAAACTTGACACAATAAAGCAGTTCAAGTTCTATCTCTATGGTTTGTTTGCTGTTGATGTAGCCCTAAGCAGAGACTGGCGAGAATCACTTTCATGGAAAGGGCCTGCCAAGATTCCAAAAACTACGAGTTGCCTGAAATCTCAGCACACACTTTTTCACCCAATCTTTATGAAACTTTCAGGTAATGATCAGTACACCAATCCCACTTGGCTCACCAAATTTCGTTCTTCTAGGTTAAACCGTTCGTTGGCAGTAACCGGTTTCATTTTGAGGTTTCACTCTGTTTTCTCCTATAGAGATACATGTATTTGGAACTCTAAATCAACACGGTTTGTGCTAGCTCTTTGAAACTTGACACAATAAAGCAGTTTCAAGTTCTTTCTCTATGGTTTGTTTGCTGTTGATGTAGCCCTAAGCAGAGACTGGCGAGAATCACTTTCATGGAAAGGGCCTGCCAAGCTTCCAAAAAACTACGAGTTTCCTGAAATCTCAGCACACACTTTTTCACCCAATCTTGATGAAACTTTCAGGTAATGATCAGTACACCAATCCCACTTGGCTCGCCAAATTTCGTTCTTCTAGGTTAAACCCTTCACTGGCAGTAACCGGTTTCATTTTGAGGTTTCACTCTGTTTTCTCCTATAGGGATACATGTATTTGGAACTCTAAATCAAACACGGTTTGTGCTAGCTCTTTGAAACTTGACACAATAAAGCAGTTTCAAGTTCTATCTCTATGGTTTGTTTGCTGTTGATGTAGCCCTAAGCAGAGACTGGCGAGAATCACTTTCATTGAAAGGGCCTGCCAAGCTTCCAAAAAACTACGAGTTGCCTGAAATCTCAGCAAACACTTTTTCACCCAATCTTGATGAAAACTTTCAGGTAATGATCAGTACACCAATCCCACTTGGCTTGCCAAATTTCGTTCTTCTAGGTTAAACCGTTCGTTGGCAGTAACCGGTTTCATTTTGAGGTTTCACTCTGTTTTCTCCTATAGGGATACATGTATTTGGAACTCTAAATCAAACACGGTTTGTGCTAGCTCTTTGAAACTTGACACAATAAAGCAGTTTCAAGTTCTATCTCTATGGTTTGTTTGCTGTTGATGTAGCACTAAGCAGAGACTGGCGAGAATCACTTTCATGGAAAGGGCCTGCCAAGATTCCAAAAAACTACGAGTTGCCTGAAATCTCAGCACACACTTTTTCACCCAATCTTTATGAAACTTTCAGGTAATGATCAGTACACCAATCCCACTCGGCTCACCAAATTTCGTTCTTCTAGGTTAACCGTTCGTTGGCAGTAACCGGTTTCATTTTGAGGTTTCACTCTGTTTCTCCTATAGGGATACATGTATTTGGAACTCTAAATCAAACACGGTTTGTGCTAGCTCTTTGAAACTTGACACAATAAAGCAGTTTCAAGTTCTATCTCTATGGTTTGTTTGCTGTTGATGTAGCCCTAAGCAGAGACTGGCGAGAATCACTTTCATGGAAAGGGCCTGCCAAGCTTCCAAAAAACTACGAGTTGCCTGAAATCTCAGCAAACACTTTTTCACCCAATCTTGATGAAACTTTCAGGTAATGATCAGTACACCAATCCCACTTGGCTTGCCAAATTTCGTTCTTCTAGGTTAAACCGTTCGTTGGCAGTAACCGGTTTCATTTTGAGGTTTCACTCTGTTTTTCTCCTATAGGGATACATGTATTTGGAACTCTAAATCAAACACGGTTGTGCTAGCTCTTTGAAACTTGACACAATAAAGCAGTTTCAAGTTCTATCTCTATGGTTTGTTTGCTGTTGATGTAGCACTAAGCAGAGACTGGCGAGAATCACTTTCATGGAAAGGGCCTGCCACGCTTCCAAAAACTACGAGTTGCCTGAAATCTCAGCACACACTTTTTCACCCAATCTTTATGAACTTTCAGGTAATGATCAGTACACCAATCCCACTTGGCTCACCAAATTTCATTCTTCTAGGTTAAACCGTTCGTTGGCAGTAACCGGTTTCATTTTGAGGTTTCACTCTGTTTTCTCCTATAGAGATACATGTATTTGGAACTCTAAATCAAACACGGTTTGTGCTAGCTCTTTGAAACTTGACACAATAAAGCAGTTCAAGTTCTTTCTCTATGGTTTGTTTGCTGTTGATGTAGCCCTAAGCAGAGACTGGCGAGAATCACTTTCATGGAAAGGGCCTGCCACGCTTCCAAAAAACTACGAGTTGCCTGAAATCTCAGCAAACACTTTTTCACCCAATCTTGATGAATCTTTCAGGTAATGATCAGAACACCAATCCCACTTGGCTCGCCAAATTTCGTTCTTCTAGGTTAAACCCTTCACTGGCAGTAACCGGTTTCATTTTGAGGTTTCACTCTGTTTTCTCCTATAGGGATACATGTATTTGGAACTCTAAATCAAACACGGTTTGTGCTAGCTCTTTGAAACTTGACACAATAAAGCAGTTTCAAGTTCTATCTCTATGGTTTGTTTGCTGTTGATGTAGCCCTAAGCAGAGACTGGCGAGAATCACTTTCATTGAAAGGGACTGCCAAGCTTCCAAAAAACTACGAGTTGCCTGAAATCTCAGCAAACACTTTTTCACCCAATCTTGATGAAACTTTCAGGTAATGATCAGTACACCAATCCCACTTGGCTTGCCAAATTTCGTTCTTCTAGGTTAAACGTTCGTTGGCAGTAACCGGTTTCATTTTGAGGTTTCACTCTGTTTTCTCCTATAGGGATACATGTATTTGGAACTCTAAATCAAACACGATTTGTGCTAGCTCTTTGAAACTTGACACAATAAAGCAGTTTCAAGTTCTATCTCTATGGTTTGTTTGCTGTTGATGTAGCCCTAAGCAGAGACTGGCGAGAATCACTTTCATGGAAAGGGCCTGCCACGCTTCCAAAAAACTACGAGTTGCCTGAAATCTCAGCACACACTTTTTCACCCAATCTTGATGAAACTTTCAGGTAATGATCAGTACACCCAATCCCACTTGGCTCGCCAAATTTCGTCCTTCTATGTTAAACCGTTCGTTGGCAGTAACCGGTTTCATTTTGAGGTTTCACTCTGTTTTCTCCTATAGGGATACATGTATTTGGAACTCTAAATCAAACACGGTTTGTGCTAGCTCTTTGAAACGTGACAGATTAAAGCAGTTTCAAGTTCTATCTCTATGGTTTGTTTGCTGTTGATGTAGCCCTAAGCAGAGACTGGCGAGAATCACTTTCATGGAAAGGGCCTGCCAAGCTTCCAAACAAATACGAGTTGCCAGAAATCTCAGCAAACACTTTTTCACCCAATCTTGATGTTTCTTTCAGGTAATGATC